>NW_027448981.1:0-7500 GCF_030867145.1 Opisthocomus hoazin
CCCCACCGCCGCCCCGGCTGAGACAGCACAGGCAGCCCGCCGCCGGCCCTTCCCACCCCGTGCAGGCACCCCTGCATACGGGCCTCCGGCAGGGCCGGCCTGCCGCCCACAGCCACCCCCCGCAACCCCCCCCACCGCCGCCCCGGCTGAGACAGCACAGGCAGCCCGCCGCCGGCCCTTCCCACCCCGTGCAGGCACCCCTGCATACGGGCCTCCGGCAGGGCCGGCCTGCCGCCCCCAGCCACCCCCCGCAAGCCCCCCCCACCGCCGCCCCGGCTCAGAGAGCACAGGCAGCCCGCCGCCGGCCCTTCCCACCCCGTGCAGGCACCCCTGCATACGGGCCTCCGGCAGGGCCGGCCTGCCGCCCCCAGCCACCCCTCCGCAAGCCCCCCCACCGCCGCCCCGGCTGAGAGAGCACAGGCAGCCCGCCGCCGGCCCTTCCCACCCCGTGCAGGCACCCCTGCATACGGGCCTCCGGCAGGGCCGGCCTGCCGCCCCCAGCCACCCCCCGCAAGCCCCCCCACCGCCGCCCCGGCTGAGAGAGCACAGACAGCCCGCCGCCGGCCCTTCCCACCCCGTGCAGGCACCCCTGCATACGGGCCTCCGGCAGGGCCGGCCTGCCGACCCCAGCCACCCCCCGCAAGCCCCCCCACCGCCGCCCCGACTGAGACAGCACAGGCAGCCCGCCGCCGGCCCTTCCCACCCCGTGCAGGCACCCCTGCATACGGGCCTCCGGCAGGGCCGGCCTGCCGCCCCCAGCCACCCCCCGCAAGCCCCCCCACCGCCGCCCCGGCTGAGAGAGCACAGACAGCCCGCCGCCGGCCCTTCCCACCCCGTGCAGGCACCCCTGCATACGGGCCTCCGGCAGGGCCGGCCTGCCGACCCCAGCCACCCCCCGCAAGCCCCCCCACCGCCGCCCCGACTGAGACAGCACAGGCAGCCCGCCGCCGGCCCTTCCCACCCCGTGCAGGCACCCCTGCATACGGGCCTCCGGCAGGGCCGGCCTGCCGCCCCCAGCCACCCCCCGCAACCCCCCCCACCGCCGCCCCAGCTGAGAGAGCACAGGCAGCCCGCCGCCGGCCCTTCCCACCCCGTGCAGGCACCCCTGCATACGGGCCTCCGGCAGGGCCGGCCTGCCGCCCCCAGCCACCCCCCACAAGCCCCCCCACCGCCGCCCCGGCTGAGACAGCACAGGCAGCCCGCCGCCGGCCCTTCCCACCCCGTGCAGGCACCCCTGCATACGGGCCTCCGGCAGGGCCGGCCTGCCGACCCCAGCCACCCCCCGCAAGCCCCCCCACCGCCGCCCCGGCTGAGAGAGCACAGGCAGCCCGCCGCCGCCCCTTCCCACCCCGTGCAGGCACCCCTGCATACGGGCCTCCGGCAGGGCCGGCCTGCCGCCCCCAGCCACCCGCCACAGGCCCCCCCACCGCCGCCCCGGCTGAGACAGCACAGGCAGCCCGCCGCCGGCCCTTCCCACCCCGTGCAGGCACCCCTGCATACGGGCCTCCGGCAGGGCCGGCCTGCCGCCCACAGCCACCCCCCGCAACCCCCCCCACCGCCGCCCCGGCTGAGACAGCACAGGCAGCCCGCCGCCGGCCCTTCCCACCCCGTGCAGGCACCCCTGCATACGGGCCTCCGGCAGGGCCGGCCTGCCGCCCCCAGCCACCCCCCGCAAGCCCCCCCCACCGCCGCCCCGGCTCAGAGAGCACAGGCAGCCCGCCGCCGGCCCTTCCCACCCCGTGCAGGCACCCCTGCATACGGGCCTCCGGCAGGGCCGGCCTGCCGCCCCCAGCCACCCCTCCGCAAGCCCCCCCACCGCCGCCCCGGCTGAGAGAGCACAGGCAGCCCGCCGCCGGCCCTTCCCACCCCGTGCAGGCACCCCTGCATACGGGCCTCCGGCAGGGCCGGCCTGCCGCCCCCAGCCACCCCCCGCAA
The DNA here is from genome assembly GCF_030867145.1 of Opisthocomus hoazin. Lineage (NCBI taxonomy): Eukaryota > Metazoa > Chordata > Aves > Opisthocomiformes > Opisthocomidae > Opisthocomus > Opisthocomus hoazin. The sequence goes on from NW_027448981.1 coordinate 1,936, forward strand.
GCCCCCCCACCGCCGCCCCGGCTGAGAGATCACAGGCAGCCCGCCGCCGGCCCTTCCCACCCCGTGCAGGCACCCCTGCATACGGGCCTCCGGCAGGGCCGGCCTGCCGCCCCCAGCCACCCCCCACAAGCCCCCCCACCGCCGCCTCGGCTGAGAGAGCACAGGCACCCCGCCGCCGGCCCTTCCTACCCCGTGCAGGCACCCCTGCATACGGGCCTCCGGCCGGGCCGGCCTGCCGCCCCCAGCCACCCCCCACAAGCCCCCCCACCGCCGCCCCGGCTGAGACAGCACAGGCAGCCCGCCGCCGCCCCTTCCCACCCCGAGCAGGCACCCCTGCATACGGGCCTCCGGCAGGACCGGCCTGCCGCCCCCAGACAAACCCCGCAAGCCCCCCCACCGCCGCCCCGGCTGAGAGAGCACAGGCACCCCGCCGCCGCCCCTTCCCACCCCGTGCAGGCACCCCTGCATACGGGCCTCCGGCAGGGCCGGCCTGCCGCCCCCAGCCACCCCCCGCAAGCCCCCCCCACCGCCGCCCCGGCTCAGAGAGCACAGGCAGCCCGCCGCAGGCCCACCCACCCCGTGCAGGCACCCCTGCATACGGGCCTCCGGCAGGGCCGGCCTGCCGCCCCCAGCCACCCCCCGCAAGCCCCCCCCACCGCCGCCCCGGCTCAGAGAGCACAGGCAGCCCGCCGCAGGCCCACCCACCCCGTGCAGGCACCCCTGCATACGGGCCTCCGGCAGGGCCGGCCTGCCGCCCCCAGCCACCCCCCACAAGCCCCCCCACCGCCGCCCCGGCTGAGAGAGCACAGGCAGCCCGCCGCCGGCCCTTCCCACCCCGTGCAGGCACCCCTGCATACGGGCCTCCGGCAGGGCCGGCCTGCCGCCCCCAGCCACCCCCCGCAAGCCCCCCCACCGCCGCCCCGGCTGAGAGAGCACAGGCAGCCCGCCGCCGCCCCTTCCCACCCCGTGCAGGCACCCCTGCATACGGGCCTCCGGCAGGGCCGGCCTGCCGCCCCCAGCCACCCCCCGCAAGCCCCCCCACCGCCGCCCCGGCTGAGAGAGCACAGGCAGCCCGCCGCCGGCCCTTCCCACCCCGTGCAGGCACCCCTGCATACGGGCCTCCGGCAGGGCCGGCCTGCCGACCCCAGCCACCCCCCGCAAGCCCCCCCCACCGCCGCCCCGGCTCAGAGAGCACAGGCAGCCCGCCGCCGGCCCTTCCCACCCCGTGCAGGCACCCCTGCATACGGGCCTCCGGCAGGGCCGGCCTGCCGCCCCCAGCCACCCCCCGCAACCCCCCCCACCGCCGCCCCGGCTGAGAGATCACAGGCAGCCCGCCGCCGGCCCTTCCCACCCCGTGCAGGCACCCCTGCATACGGGCCTCCGGCAGGGCCGGCCTGCCGACCCCAGCCACCCCCCGCAAGCCCCCCCCACCGCCGCCCCGGCTCAGAGAGCACAGGCAGCCCGCCGCAGGCCCACCCACCCCGTGCAGGCACCCCTGCATACGGGCCTCCGGCAGGGCCGGCCTGCCGACCCCAGCCACCCCCCGCAAGCCCCCCCACCGCCGCCCCGGCTGAGAGAGCACAGACAGCCCGCTGCCGGCCCTTCCCACCCCGTGCAGGCACCCCTGCATACGGGCCTCCGGCAGGGCCGGCCTGCCGCCCCCAGCCACCCCCAGCAAGCCCCCCCCACCGCCGCCCCGGCTCAGAGAGCACAGGCAGCCCGCCGCCGGCCCTTCCCACCCCGTGCAGGCACCCCTGCATACGGGCCTCCGGCAGGGCCGGCCTGCCGACCCCAGCCATCCCCCGCAAGCCCCTCCACCGCCGCCCCGACTGAGACAGCACAGGCAGCCCGCCGCCGGCCCTTCCCACCCCGTGCAGGCACCCCTGCATACGGGCCTCCGGCAGGGCCGGCCTGCCGCCCCCAGCCACCCCCCGCAAGCCCCCCCACCGCCGCCCCGGCTGAGACAGCACAGGCAGCCCGCCGCCGCCCCTTCCCACCCCGTGCAGGCACCCCTGCATACGGGCCTCCGGCAGGGCCGGCCTGCCGCCCCCAGCCACCCCCCGCAAGCCCCCCCACCGCCGCCCCGGCTGAGAGAGCACAGACAGCCCGCCGCCGGCCCTTCCCACCCCGTGCAGGCACCCCTGCATACGGGCCTCCGGCAGGGCCGGCCTGCCGCCCCCAGCCACCCCCAGCAAGCCCCCCCACCGCCGCCCCGGCTGAGAGAGCACAGGCACCCCGCCGCCGGCCCTTCCCACCCCGTGCAGGCACCCCTGCATACGGGCCTCCGGCAGGGCCGGCCTGCCGCCCCCAGCCACCCCCCGCAAGCCCCCCCACCGCCGCCCCGGCTCAGAGAGCACAGGCACCCCGCCGCCGCCCCTTCCCACCCCGTGCAGGCACCCCTGCATACGGGCCTCCGGCAGGGCCGGCCTGCCGCCCCCAGCCACCCCCCGCAAGCCCCCCCCACCGCCGCCCCGGCTCAGAGAGCACAGGCAGCCCGCCGCAGGCCCTTCCCACCCCGTGCAGGCACCCCTGCATACGGGCCACCGGCAGGGCCGGCCTGCCGACCCCAGCCATCCCCCGCAAGCCCCCCCACCGCCGCCCCGGCTGAGACAGCACAGGCAGCCCGCCGCCGGCCCTTCCCACCCCGTGCAGGCACCCCTGCATACGGGCCTCCGGCAGGGCCGGCCTGCCGCCCCCAGCCACCCCCCGCAAGCCCCCCCACCGCCGCCCCGGCTGAGACAGCACAGGCAGCCCGCCGCCGCCCCTTCCCACCCCGTGCAGGCACCCCTGCATACGGGCCTCCGGCAGGGCCGGCCTGCCGCCCCCAGCCACCCCCCGCAAGCCCCCCCACCGCCGCCCCGGCTGAGAGAGCACAGGCAGCCCGCCGCCGGCCCTTCCCACCCCGTGCAGGCACCCCTGCATACGGGCCTCCGGCAGGGCCGGCCTGCCGACCCCAGCCACCCCCCGCAAGCCCCCCCCACCGCCGCCCCGGCTCAGAGAGCACAGGCAGCCCGCCGCCGGCCCTTCCCACCCCGTGCAGGCACCCCTGCATACGGGCCTCCGGCAGGGCCGGCCTGCCGCCCCCAGCCACCCCCCGCAACCCCCCCCACCGCCGCCCCGGCTGAGAGATCACAGGCAGCCCGCCGCCGGCCCTTCCCACCCCGTGCAGGCACCCCTGCATACGGGCCTCCGGCAGGGCCGGCCTGCCGACCCCAGCCACCCCCCGCAAGCCCCCCCCACCGCCGCCCCGGCTCAGAGAGCACAGGCAGCCCGCCGCAGGCCCACCCACCCCGTGCAGGCACCCCTGCATACGGGCCTCCGGCAGGGCCGACCTGCCGCCCCCAGCCACCCCCCACAAGCCCCCCCACCGCCGCCCCGGCTGAGACAGCACAGGCACCCCGCCGCCGCCCCTTCCCACCCCGTGCAGGCACCCCTGCATACGGGCCTCCGGCACGGCCGGCCTGCCGCCCCCAGCCACCCCCCACAAGCCCCCCCACCGCCGCCCCGGCTGAGAGAGCACAGGCACCCCGCCGCCGCCCCTTCCCACCCCGTGCAGGCACCCCTGCATACGGGCCTCCGGCAGGGCCGGCCTGCCGACCCCAGCCACCCCCCGCAAGCCCCCCCACCGCCGCCCCGGCTGAGAGAGCACAGGCAGCCCGCCGCCGGCCCTTCCCACCCCGTGCAGGCACCCCTGCATACGGGCCTCCAGCACGGGCGACCCGCTCTGTCCGCAGGGAGGACAGGTCTACCCCTTCTGGCGGCAGGGAGACCAGGTCTACCCGTTCTGCCGGCAGGGATGCCAGGTCTACCCGTTTTACCGGCAGGGATGCCAGGTCTACCCATTTACCGGCAGGGATGCCCGGTCTACCCGTTCTGGCTGCAGGGAGACCAGGTCTACCCGTTTTTCCTGCAGGGAGACCAGGTCTACCCGTTCTGCCGGCAGGGAGGCCAGGTCTACCCGTTTTACCGGCAGGGAGGCCAGGTCTACCCGTATTGCCGGCAGGGAGGCCAGGTCTACCCGTTTTACCGGCAGGGATGCCAGGTCTACCCGTTCTAGCGGCAGGGAGACCAGGTCTACCCGTATTGCCGGCAGGGATGCCAGGTCTACCCGTTTTACCGGCAGGGATGCCAGGTCTACCCATTTACCGGCAGGGATGCCAGGTCTACCCGTTCTGGCTGCAGGGAGGCCAGGTCTACCCATATTGCCGGCAGGGAGACCAGGTCTACCCATTTACCGGCAGGGATGCCAGGTCTACCCGTTCTGGCGGCAGGGAGAACAGGTCTACCCTTTTTGCCGGCAGGGAGACCAGGTCTACCCGTTTTGCCGGCAGGGAGACCAGGTCTACCCGTTCTGGCTGCAGGGAGACCAGGTCTACCCGTTTTGCCGGCAGGGATAACAGGTCTACCCGTTTTACCTGCAGGGAGACCAGGTCTACCCATTTACCGGCAGGGAGACCAGGTCTACCCGTTTTGCCGGCAGGGATGCCAGGTCTACCCGTTCTGGCGGCAGGGAGAACAGGTCTACCCGTTTTACCTGCAGGGAGAACAGGTCTACCCGTTTTACCGGCAGGGAGACCAGGTCTACCCGTTTTGCCGGCAGGGATGCCAGGTCTACCCGTTTTACCTGCAGGGATGCCAGGTCTACCCGTTTTACCGGCAGGGAGGCCAGGTCTACCCGTTCTGCCGGCAGGGAGGCCAGGTCTACCCGTTCTAGCGGCAGGGAGACCAGGTCTACCCATTTACCGGCAGGGAGACCAGGTCTACCCGTTTTGCCGGCAGGGAGGCCAGGTCTACCCGTTTTACCGGCAGGGAGGCCAGGTCTACCCGTTTTACCTGCAGGGAGAACAGGTCTACCCGTTTTACCGGCAGGGAGACCAGGTCTACCCGTTTTGCCGGCAGGGATGCCAGGTCTACCCGTTGTGGCGGCAGGGAGGCCAGGTCTACCCGTTCTGCCGGCAGGGAGGCCAGGTCTACCCGTTTTACCTGCAGGGAGGCCAGGTCTACCCGTTTTGGCGGCAGGGAGACCAGGTCTACCCGTTTTGCCGGCAGGGATGCCAGGTCTACCCGCTTCCGGCAGGGATGCCAGGTCTACCCGGTTCCAGGCAGGGAGGCCTCGTCTACCCGTTCTGCCGGCAGGGAGGCCAGGTCTACCCGTTTTACCGGCAGGGATGCCAGGTCTACCCGCTTCCGGCAGGGATGCCAGGTCTACCCGGTTCCAGGCAGGGAGGCCTCGTCTACCCGTTCTGCCGGCAGGGAGGCCAGGTCTACCCGTTTTACCGTCCGCCGGGTCCGGTGTGCCCGATGTGGCCGCCGGAGCTGCCGGCGGAAAGGGATGCCTCGTCTACCTCGCTCCGGCGGGACTTTGGCTCCACCGCGGTTCTGGCAGGTAGACGTCTTGCCCGGTTCTTCTTCGGAGCTGCCGAAGGGGTCGCTGCTTTGCGCTGCCTCCAGTTACGTCATGGTAAGAGTCGGCGGCGCTCGCGCGCCTCCCCGCTGGGGGAAGACGGTTCTCTTCGAGCCCGCCGGGGCCGGGGACCTCGCTGTCCGTATACTAGGGCAGAGGGC
>NW_027448981.1:12500-15000 GCF_030867145.1 Opisthocomus hoazin
AGCCTCGCCACCCCGCGGCCGGCGCCGCCGAACGCCGTCGCCGCGGGTTTTCCGTGCGCGCGCGCGCTCGCACGTTCCTGAGTTCGCCCGGAAAGGCCCGGCTCCCGCGCGGGAGCCGCGTGCGTGCGTGAGGGAGGGGGAGGGGGCGTCCCCTCCCCCCGCCGCTCCCCGGAGGCGCTCTCCTCGTCCTGTCGCCCGCCGCCGCCGTCGTCTCGTGCGGCTCGTCCTCCGACGCGCGCGGGTGCGTCGACCTGTCGGCCGCGGACGCCGCGCCCCCGCCGGCTCCCCGCTTCCCGCGTCTGCGCGGGAAGCAAGAGGGGGGGATGCCGGCGGGGCAACGCGGCGAGCACGGCCGGCAGAGCACCGGCCTGCTCGGCGGGCCGGGGGGCGAGCGTCGAGCGACGGCGGCGGCACCGGGGGCCGCAAGCGCGACAGCCGAGGGGTGTCGCCGTCTTCGGGGGGCGGCAGCTCCTGGGGGGGGGGTGGGGCGGCGCCGGCGGCGGTGCCGTCTACCCCCCCGCGCGCGGGACAGGGCTGTCTCCGGGCGTTCCGGGCCGTGGCGCGGGTGTGCGCACGGCGTTTCGGGCGGCGCGGCGGCCGGACCCGCGAACCTCCCCTCCGACCCGGCACGGCTGCCTCTCGAAGAGGGAGCCGTGGCGGGAAGGGGGGGGCGCGAGCGCGGTCTCGGCCGCTGGCGCCGCCCGGGGCGGGCGAGGCCCCCCCCCGGCCGGGTCGCGTCCCGCGCGAGCGGGCGGCCCGAGCCACGTCTCTCCCCCCGGGCGCAGCGCCGGGCTATCGAGGGAAACCCCGGGCCCCGGGGCTAAGGAGGACGAGGTGGTGGCGGCGGATGCCGGGCGCGCCCCCGCGGGCGGACGCTCCCCCGAGGGCGGCAGCCGGGGGAGGCACCCCCGCGGGGCCATGCAGGTCGTTTCCCTCACCCCAGGGCCAGGTACCTAGCGTCCGCGCTTCGGCGGCCCTCCCTCGGCCGAGTCCGGGGGTCAAAGGCCAAAGGAGCCGGGCGGCGGTTTAAAGACTCGAGCGGCACGGCGCGAGCCGCGGGGGGGGCGTCCGCCCCCGCGGGCCGCCGTGCCGGAGAAGGGGGGGCGTCTCGCTGCCCCAACCTGCCCCCCCTCTCCGCGGGCCGGTCTCGGCGGAGAGACCGCGGCGCGGGTCGGCCGCGGCCGACCTGCCCGCCCTCGCAAACGGGGCCACCCGCCGGCCGGAGCGCGGGCTCCGCGCCGGGGGAAAGAAAGGCGCGGCGAGCCCCCGCGGGGGGGGGCGGCCGCCGGGGGGCCGCCCCGCGCCTTTGGACGCTCGCGCTGCGGCCGCGCTCGGGGCGCGCCGCGCTCCCCTCTCCCGCTCCTCGCCCCGCCCTCGGCGCCCAGGGAAAGAAAGGGGGGGGCGAGCCACACCCCCCCAGGCCGAGCGGCGGCGGCGCCGCTCGGCGTGCCGGTCGGTGCCGGTCGTCCGTCGGGTCGTCCGGGAGGGTTCCCCGGCCGCATCCGCTGGCGGCCGTCCCGTCCCGCGTTTCCCCGCCCGTCGCTTCCGTCTCGAGGGCGGGCGCGCGGCGCGGGGGCGTCCCGCTCCGGGTCTTCGCGTGGAAACGGGGAGAGTGGGAGCCGCCCCCCGCGCTCAGCGCCGTCCGCCTTTCCGCTGGGGCCGTGCCGGCGGCCCCAGGGGGCCGAGGCGAGAAGCGGCTGCGGCGGCGGTTTTCGCGGCGGCGGTGGCGGCCGCCGCCGCCGGGCGGGGTGGCCGGGTTCGCCCATCCGGCGCGGGCCGGTGGGCGGCCGCGCGTCGCCGGCTCGCGCTCCAGTGGCCGGCCGCGCTTCCTCCGGCGTCGGTGGAAGGCGGCGTCGGCGCCGAGGTTCGCCGGCGGGGCGAGAGGCGACCGTGGTGGGCGGAGCCGGCTCGTCGCAGCGCGGGCGCAGCCGGGCGTCCGGCTCCCGAGCGAAGGCGGGCAGGCGTCGCGGCCGGGCGTGCCGTAGCCTCCGGGGGGAGGCCGGTCCGAGCCCGGGCGCCTGGGCCGCCCCCGAAGCGCGCCAAGGGTGTGTGTGTGTGTGTTGCGTACGTTTCCCCAGGGTCGGTCGGGAGCGCGGGCTCCCCCGCCCTTTGGCCGCTCGGGGTTTTCCGTTGTTTTCCGTTTCCCCTGTGCTCGTACGGTCAAGCCGAGGCGAGGGCCTCTCCGTCGCGCCGCGTCGCGCCGCCGCGCCGCGCCCCCTCCGCGCGTGCGGAGGGGGGTGGGCGGCGGCGGGGCCGGCGGTCGGTCCGGCCGTCCTCAGAGAAGGGGCCGCTCTCGGCGAGCGGTCCCGGCCCCTCCGCGCGCGCGGGGCGGTGCCGAAACCGAGACAACTCTTAGCGGTGGATCACTCGGCTCGTGCGTCGATGAAGAACGCAGCTAGCTGCGAGAATTAATGTGAATTGCAGGACACATTGATCATCGACACTTCGAACGCACTCGCGGCCCCGGGTTCCTCCCGGGGCTACGCCTGTCTGAGCGTCG
>NW_027448981.1:22500-35000 GCF_030867145.1 Opisthocomus hoazin
GGTAGACCTGTCCTCCCCGCCGAACCGGTCCCGGGTAGACCTGTCCTCCCCGCCGACCCGGTCCCGGGTAGACCTGTCCTCCCCGCCGACCCGGTCCCGGGTAGACCTGTCCTCCCCGCCGAACCGGTCCCGGGTAGACCTGTCCTCCCCGCCGACCCGGTCCCGGGTAGACCTGTCCTCCCCGCCGAACCGGTCCCGGGTAGACCTGTCCTCCCCGCCGAACCGGTCCCGGGTAGACCGGTCCTCCCCGCCGACCCGGTCCCGGGTAGACCTGTCCTCCCCGCCGAACCGGTCCCGGGTAGACCTGTCCTCCCCGCCGAACCGGTCCCGGGTAGACGTGGTGGCCGGCCGGGACTCGGGATCGGGGGCGGGCGCGGTCGGGTAGACCTGTCCTCCCCGCCGACCCGGTCCCGGGTAGACCTGTCCTCCCCGCCAAACCGGTCCCGGGTAGACGTGGTGGCCGGCCGGGACCCGGGATTGGGGGGGGCGCTGTCGGGTAGACCTGTCCTCCCCGCCGAACCGGTCCCTGGTAGACCTGTCCTCCCCGCCGAACCGGTCCCGGGTAGACGTGGTGGCCGGCCGGGACGCGGGGCGATGGGGGGGGCGCTGTCGGGTAGACCTGTCCTCCCCGCCGAACCGGTCCCGGGTAGACCTGTCCTCCCCGCCGACCCGGTCCCGGGTAGACGTGGTGGCCGGCCGGGACGCGGGGTCGGGGGGGCGCTGTCGTCCAGACCCGTCGGCCAGACCCGTCCCCGTCCCCGTCCCCGTCCCCGTCCCCGTCCCCGTCCCCGTCCCCGTCCCGTTCCCGCCCCCCCCGCCACCCCCTTCCGCGGCACCAACCCCCCCCGCAAGCAACGGGAAGGGGCGCAGCTTTCTATCAGCTCGGCTGAAACGCCCGAAGGCGGGGCGGCGTCTGTGTTTCAAAAGCGGAAAAAAAATAAAAAAGCAACAAAAACCAAAAAATTCCCGCCGCCCCGCCCCACCCCCCCCCCCCCCCCCCACCTCCCCCCGTGCAGGCACCCCTGCAAACGGGCCTCCGGCACGGCAGCCCGGCCGCCGCACCCCCACCCGCAAGCCCCCCCCCACCGCCGCCCCGGCCGAGAGCGCACAAGCAGCCCCTGCCGCCGCCCCCCCCCACCCCCCCCCCGGTGCGGGCACCCCTGCATACGGGCCTCCGGCACGGCCGCTCCGCTGCCCCCCCCCACCCCGCCACCCCCCCACCGCCGCCCCGGCCGAGAGCGCACAAGCAGCCCCTGCCGCCGCCCCCCCCCCCCCCCCCCCCGACTCAAACCTCAATCTTCTCGGAAAAGAGGCCCCGTCCCCAGCCTACCTCAGCGCAAGGCTCCCCGCCTGCTCCTCGACCCCGTCTCTCAGTCTCTGTCTCCCCCTTCTGCCGCGGGGAAGCGCCCGCCCCTTGCCGGCGGGTGGGCGGGGCGGGCCGGCTCGGGTTCCGGTTGCTAAGCAGCAGGGTGGCACTCGTTGACCCCGGGCGCCGCTCCGTCTGCCGATGGGCGGGCCGGTGCTGGCTCTCAAGAACTTTTTGTAACTGTTTCCCTGCTCTGCTTTGGTTTTGTTTTTTTTTCTCGCCCACCGTCAGAACCGATGCAGAGTAAGAAAGCCTTCAGCGAGACAGTCCGGCCAAGCTTAGCGCCTTCCACTAGATACGGCGAAGTCTCGGAAACGGGGGGTGGCGAGGGGAATTTCAGGCGCGCGCCGCCTCCCCCCTCCTGCACCACCCCCCCCCGCAAGCGACGGGAAGGGGCGCCGCTTTCCATCAGCTCGGCTGAAACGCCCGAGGACGGGGCGGCGTCTCTGTTTCAAAAGCGGAAAAAGAAATAAAAAAGCAACAAAAACCAAAAAATTCCCGCCGCCCCCCCCAACCCACCCCCGTGCAGGCACCCCTGCAAACGGGCCTCCGGCAGGGCCGGCCTGCCGCCCCCAGCCACCCCCCGCAAGCCCCCCCACCGCCGCCCCGGCTGAGAGAGCACAGACAGCCCGCCGCCGGCCCTTCCCACCCCGTGCAGGCACCCCTGCATACGGGCCTCCGGCAGGGCCGGCCTGCCGACCCCAGCCACCCCCCGCAAGCCCCCCCACCGCCGCCCCGACTGAGACAGCACAGGCAGCCCGCCGCCGGCCCTTCCCACCCCGTGCAGGCACCCCTGCATACGGGCCTCCGGCAGGGCCGGCCTGCCGCCCCCAGCCACCCCCCGCAACCCCCCCCACCGCCGCCCCAGCTGAGAGAGCACAGGCAGCCCGCCGCCGGCCCTTCCCACCCCGTGCAGGCACCCCTGCATACGGGCCTCCGGCAGGGCCGGCCTGCCGCCCCCAGCCACCCCCCACAAGCCCCCCCACCGCCGCCCCGGCTGAGACAGCACAGGCAGCCCGCCGCCGGCCCTTCCCACCCCGTGCAGGCACCCCTGCATACGGGCCTCCGGCAGGGCCGGCCTGCCGACCCCAGCCACCCCCCGCAAGCCCCCCCACCGCCGCCCCGGCTGAGAGAGCACAGGCAGCCCGCCGCCGCCCCTTCCCACCCCGTGCAGGCACCCCTGCATACGGGCCTCCGGCAGGGCCGGCCTGCCGCCCCCAGCCACCCGCCACAGGCCCCCCCACCGCCGCCCCGGCTGAGACAGCACAGGCAGCCCGCCGCCGGCCCTTCCCACCCCGTGCAGGCACCCCTGCATACGGGCCTCCGGCAGGGCCGGCCTGCCGCCCACAGCCACCCCCCGCAACCCCCCCCACCGCCGCCCCGGCTGAGACAGCACAGGCAGCCCGCCGCCGGCCCTTCCCACCCCGTGCAGGCACCCCTGCATACGGGCCTCCGGCAGGGCCGGCCTGCCGCCCCCAGCCACCCCCCGCAAGCCCCCCCCACCGCCGCCCCGGCTCAGAGAGCACAGGCAGCCCGCCGCCGGCCCTTCCCACCCCGTGCAGGCACCCCTGCATACGGGCCTCCGGCAGGGCCGGCCTGCCGCCCCCAGCCACCCCTCCGCAAGCCCCCCCACCGCCGCCCCGGCTGAGAGAGCACAGGCAGCCCGCCGCCGGCCCTTCCCACCCCGTGCAGGCACCCCTGCATACGGGCCTCCGGCAGGGCCGGCCTGCCGCCCCCAGCCACCCCCCGCAAGCCCCCCCACCGCCGCCCCGGCTGAGAGAGCACAGACAGCCCGCCGCCGGCCCTTCCCACCCCGTGCAGGCACCCCTGCATACGGGCCTCCGGCAGGGCCGGCCTGCCGACCCCAGCCACCCCCCGCAAGCCCCCCCACCGCCGCCCCGACTGAGACAGCACAGGCAGCCCGCCGCCGGCCCTTCCCACCCCGTGCAGGCACCCCTGCATACGGGCCTCCGGCAGGGCCGGCCTGCCGCCCCCAGCCACCCCCCGCAAGCCCCCCCACCGCCGCCCCGGCTGAGAGAGCACAGACAGCCCGCCGCCGGCCCTTCCCACCCCGTGCAGGCACCCCTGCATACGGGCCTCCGGCAGGGCCGGCCTGCCGACCCCAGCCACCCCCCGCAAGCCCCCCCACCGCCGCCCCGACTGAGACAGCACAGGCAGCCCGCCGCCGGCCCTTCCCACCCCGTGCAGGCACCCCTGCATACGGGCCTCCGGCAGGGCCGGCCTGCCGCCCCCAGCCACCCCCCGCAACCCCCCCCACCGCCGCCCCAGCTGAGAGAGCACAGGCAGCCCGCCGCCGGCCCTTCCCACCCCGTGCAGGCACCCCTGCATACGGGCCTCCGGCAGGGCCGGCCTGCCGCCCCCAGCCACCCCCCACAAGCCCCCCCACCGCCGCCCCGGCTGAGACAGCACAGGCAGCCCGCCGCCGGCCCTTCCCACCCCGTGCAGGCACCCCTGCATACGGGCCTCCGGCAGGGCCGGCCTGCCGACCCCAGCCACCCCCCGCAAGCCCCCCCACCGCCGCCCCGGCTGAGAGAGCACAGGCAGCCCGCCGCCGCCCCTTCCCACCCCGTGCAGGCACCCCTGCATACGGGCCTCCGGCAGGGCCGGCCTGCCGCCCCCAGCCACCCGCCACAGGCCCCCCCACCGCCGCCCCGGCTGAGACAGCACAGGCAGCCCGCCGCCGGCCCTTCCCACCCCGTGCAGGCACCCCTGCATACGGGCCTCCGGCAGGGCCGGCCTGCCGCCCACAGCCACCCCCCGCAACCCCCCCCACCGCCGCCCCGGCTGAGACAGCACAGGCAGCCCGCCGCCGGCCCTTCCCACCCCGTGCAGGCACCCCTGCATACGGGCCTCCGGCAGGGCCGGCCTGCCGCCCCCAGCCACCCCCCGCAAGCCCCCCCCACCGCCGCCCCGGCTCAGAGAGCACAGGCAGCCCGCCGCCGGCCCTTCCCACCCCGTGCAGGCACCCCTGCATACGGGCCTCCGGCAGGGCCGGCCTGCCGCCCCCAGCCACCCCTCCGCAAGCCCCCCCACCGCCGCCCCGGCTGAGAGAGCACAGGCAGCCCGCCGCCGGCCCTTCCCACCCCGTGCAGGCACCCCTGCATACGGGCCTCCGGCAGGGCCGGCCTGCCGCCCCCAGCCACCCCCCGCAAGCCCCCCCACCGCCGCCCCGGCTGAGAGAGCACAGACAGCCCGCCGCCGGCCCTTCCCACCCCGTGCAGGCACCCCTGCATACGGGCCTCCGGCAGGGCCGGCCTGCCGACCCCAGCCACCCCCCGCAAGCCCCCCCACCGCCGCCCCGACTGAGACAGCACAGGCAGCCCGCCGCCGGCCCTTCCCACCCCGTGCAGGCACCCCTGCATACGGGCCTCCGGCAGGGCCGGCCTGCCGCCCCCAGCCACCCCCCGCAAGCCCCCCCACCGCCGCCCCGGCTGAGAGAGCACAGACAGCCCGCCGCCGGCCCTTCCCACCCCGTGCAGGCACCCCTGCATACGGGCCTCCGGCAGGGCCGGCCTGCCGACCCCAGCCACCCCCCGCAAGCCCCCCCACCGCCGCCCCGACTGAGACAGCACAGGCAGCCCGCCGCCGGCCCTTCCCACCCCGTGCAGGCACCCCTGCATACGGGCCTCCGGCAGGGCCGGCCTGCCGCCCCCAGCCACCCCCCGCAACCCCCCCCACCGCCGCCCCAGCTGAGAGAGCACAGGCAGCCCGCCGCCGGCCCTTCCCACCCCGTGCAGGCACCCCTGCATACGGGCCTCCGGCAGGGCCGGCCTGCCGCCCCCAGCCACCCCCCACAAGCCCCCCCACCGCCGCCCCGGCTGAGACAGCACAGGCAGCCCGCCGCCGGCCCTTCCCACCCCGTGCAGGCACCCCTGCATACGGGCCTCCGGCAGGGCCGGCCTGCCGACCCCAGCCACCCCCCGCAAGCCCCCCCACCGCCGCCCCGGCTGAGAGAGCACAGGCAGCCCGCCGCCGCCCCTTCCCACCCCGTGCAGGCACCCCTGCATACGGGCCTCCGGCAGGGCCGGCCTGCCGCCCCCAGCCACCCGCCACAGGCCCCCCCACCGCCGCCCCGGCTGAGACAGCACAGGCAGCCCGCCGCCGGCCCTTCCCACCCCGTGCAGGCACCCCTGCATACGGGCCTCCGGCAGGGCCGGCCTGCCGCCCACAGCCACCCCCCGCAACCCCCCCCACCGCCGCCCCGGCTGAGACAGCACAGGCAGCCCGCCGCCGGCCCTTCCCACCCCGTGCAGGCACCCCTGCATACGGGCCTCCGGCAGGGCCGGCCTGCCGCCCCCAGCCACCCCCCGCAAGCCCCCCCCACCGCCGCCCCGGCTCAGAGAGCACAGGCAGCCCGCCGCCGGCCCTTCCCACCCCGTGCAGGCACCCCTGCATACGGGCCTCCGGCAGGGCCGGCCTGCCGCCCCCAGCCACCCCTCCGCAAGCCCCCCCACCGCCGCCCCGGCTGAGAGAGCACAGGCAGCCCGCCGCCGGCCCTTCCCACCCCGTGCAGGCACCCCTGCATACGGGCCTCCGGCAGGGCCGGCCTGCCGCCCCCAGCCACCCCCCGCAAGCCCCCCCACCGCCGCCCCGGCTGAGAGATCACAGGCAGCCCGCCGCCGGCCCTTCCCACCCCGTGCAGGCACCCCTGCATACGGGCCTCCGGCAGGGCCGGCCTGCCGCCCCCAGCCACCCCCCACAAGCCCCCCCACCGCCGCCTCGGCTGAGAGAGCACAGGCACCCCGCCGCCGGCCCTTCCTACCCCGTGCAGGCACCCCTGCATACGGGCCTCCGGCCGGGCCGGCCTGCCGCCCCCAGCCACCCCCCACAAGCCCCCCCACCGCCGCCCCGGCTGAGACAGCACAGGCAGCCCGCCGCCGCCCCTTCCCACCCCGAGCAGGCACCCCTGCATACGGGCCTCCGGCAGGACCGGCCTGCCGCCCCCAGACAAACCCCGCAAGCCCCCCCACCGCCGCCCCGGCTGAGAGAGCACAGGCACCCCGCCGCCGCCCCTTCCCACCCCGTGCAGGCACCCCTGCATACGGGCCTCCGGCAGGGCCGGCCTGCCGCCCCCAGCCACCCCCCGCAAGCCCCCCCCACCGCCGCCCCGGCTCAGAGAGCACAGGCAGCCCGCCGCAGGCCCACCCACCCCGTGCAGGCACCCCTGCATACGGGCCTCCGGCAGGGCCGGCCTGCCGCCCCCAGCCACCCCCCGCAAGCCCCCCCCACCGCCGCCCCGGCTCAGAGAGCACAGGCAGCCCGCCGCAGGCCCACCCACCCCGTGCAGGCACCCCTGCATACGGGCCTCCGGCAGGGCCGGCCTGCCGCCCCCAGCCACCCCCCACAAGCCCCCCCACCGCCGCCCCGGCTGAGAGAGCACAGGCAGCCCGCCGCCGGCCCTTCCCACCCCGTGCAGGCACCCCTGCATACGGGCCTCCGGCAGGGCCGGCCTGCCGCCCCCAGCCACCCCCCGCAAGCCCCCCCACCGCCGCCCCGGCTGAGAGAGCACAGGCAGCCCGCCGCCGCCCCTTCCCACCCCGTGCAGGCACCCCTGCATACGGGCCTCCGGCAGGGCCGGCCTGCCGCCCCCAGCCACCCCCCGCAAGCCCCCCCACCGCCGCCCCGGCTGAGAGAGCACAGGCAGCCCGCCGCCGGCCCTTCCCACCCCGTGCAGGCACCCCTGCATACGGGCCTCCGGCAGGGCCGGCCTGCCGACCCCAGCCACCCCCCGCAAGCCCCCCCCACCGCCGCCCCGGCTCAGAGAGCACAGGCAGCCCGCCGCCGGCCCTTCCCACCCCGTGCAGGCACCCCTGCATACGGGCCTCCGGCAGGGCCGGCCTGCCGCCCCCAGCCACCCCCCGCAACCCCCCCCACCGCCGCCCCGGCTGAGAGATCACAGGCAGCCCGCCGCCGGCCCTTCCCACCCCGTGCAGGCACCCCTGCATACGGGCCTCCGGCAGGGCCGGCCTGCCGACCCCAGCCACCCCCCGCAAGCCCCCCCCACCGCCGCCCCGGCTCAGAGAGCACAGGCAGCCCGCCGCAGGCCCACCCACCCCGTGCAGGCACCCCTGCATACGGGCCTCCGGCAGGGCCGGCCTGCCGACCCCAGCCACCCCCCGCAAGCCCCCCCACCGCCGCCCCGGCTGAGAGAGCACAGACAGCCCGCTGCCGGCCCTTCCCACCCCGTGCAGGCACCCCTGCATACGGGCCTCCGGCAGGGCCGGCCTGCCGCCCCCAGCCACCCCCAGCAAGCCCCCCCCACCGCCGCCCCGGCTCAGAGAGCACAGGCAGCCCGCCGCCGGCCCTTCCCACCCCGTGCAGGCACCCCTGCATACGGGCCTCCGGCAGGGCCGGCCTGCCGACCCCAGCCATCCCCCGCAAGCCCCTCCACCGCCGCCCCGACTGAGACAGCACAGGCAGCCCGCCGCCGGCCCTTCCCACCCCGTGCAGGCACCCCTGCATACGGGCCTCCGGCAGGGCCGGCCTGCCGCCCCCAGCCACCCCCCGCAAGCCCCCCCACCGCCGCCCCGGCTGAGACAGCACAGGCAGCCCGCCGCCGCCCCTTCCCACCCCGTGCAGGCACCCCTGCATACGGGCCTCCGGCAGGGCCGGCCTGCCGCCCCCAGCCACCCCCCGCAAGCCCCCCCACCGCCGCCCCGGCTGAGAGAGCACAGACAGCCCGCCGCCGGCCCTTCCCACCCCGTGCAGGCACCCCTGCATACGGGCCTCCGGCAGGGCCGGCCTGCCGCCCCCAGCCACCCCCAGCAAGCCCCCCCACCGCCGCCCCGGCTGAGAGAGCACAGGCACCCCGCCGCCGGCCCTTCCCACCCCGTGCAGGCACCCCTGCATACGGGCCTCCGGCAGGGCCGGCCTGCCGCCCCCAGCCACCCCCCGCAAGCCCCCCCACCGCCGCCCCGGCTCAGAGAGCACAGGCACCCCGCCGCCGCCCCTTCCCACCCCGTGCAGGCACCCCTGCATACGGGCCTCCGGCAGGGCCGGCCTGCCGCCCCCAGCCACCCCCCGCAAGCCCCCCCCACCGCCGCCCCGGCTCAGAGAGCACAGGCAGCCCGCCGCAGGCCCTTCCCACCCCGTGCAGGCACCCCTGCATACGGGCCACCGGCAGGGCCGGCCTGCCGACCCCAGCCATCCCCCGCAAGCCCCCCCACCGCCGCCCCGGCTGAGACAGCACAGGCAGCCCGCCGCCGGCCCTTCCCACCCCGTGCAGGCACCCCTGCATACGGGCCTCCGGCAGGGCCGGCCTGCCGCCCCCAGCCACCCCCCGCAAGCCCCCCCACCGCCGCCCCGGCTGAGACAGCACAGGCAGCCCGCCGCCGCCCCTTCCCACCCCGTGCAGGCACCCCTGCATACGGGCCTCCGGCAGGGCCGGCCTGCCGCCCCCAGCCACCCCCCGCAAGCCCCCCCACCGCCGCCCCGGCTGAGAGAGCACAGGCAGCCCGCCGCCGGCCCTTCCCACCCCGTGCAGGCACCCCTGCATACGGGCCTCCGGCAGGGCCGGCCTGCCGACCCCAGCCACCCCCCGCAAGCCCCCCCCACCGCCGCCCCGGCTCAGAGAGCACAGGCAGCCCGCCGCCGGCCCTTCCCACCCCGTGCAGGCACCCCTGCATACGGGCCTCCGGCAGGGCCGGCCTGCCGCCCCCAGCCACCCCCCGCAACCCCCCCCACCGCCGCCCCGGCTGAGAGATCACAGGCAGCCCGCCGCCGGCCCTTCCCACCCCGTGCAGGCACCCCTGCATACGGGCCTCCGGCAGGGCCGGCCTGCCGACCCCAGCCACCCCCCGCAAGCCCCCCCCACCGCCGCCCCGGCTCAGAGAGCACAGGC
Organism: Opisthocomus hoazin; assembly: GCF_030867145.1. Lineage (NCBI taxonomy): Eukaryota > Metazoa > Chordata > Aves > Opisthocomiformes > Opisthocomidae > Opisthocomus > Opisthocomus hoazin. Next base: position 31,728 of record NW_027448981.1, read on the forward strand.
AGCCCGCCGCAGGCCCACCCACCCCGTGCAGGCACCCCTGCATACGGGCCTCCGGCAGGGCCGACCTGCCGCCCCCAGCCACCCCCCACAAGCCCCCCCACCGCCGCCCCGGCTGAGACAGCACAGGCACCCCGCCGCCGCCCCTTCCCACCCCGTGCAGGCACCCCTGCATACGGGCCTCCGGCACGGCCGGCCTGCCGCCCCCAGCCACCCCCCACAAGCCCCCCCACCGCCGCCCCGGCTGAGAGAGCACAGGCACCCCGCCGCCGCCCCTTCCCACCCCGTGCAGGCACCCCTGCATACGGGCCTCCGGCAGGGCCGGCCTGCCGACCCCAGCCACCCCCCGCAAGCCCCCCCACCGCCGCCCCGGCTGAGAGAGCACAGGCAGCCCGCCGCCGGCCCTTCCCACCCCGTGCAGGCACCCCTGCATACGGGCCTCCAGCACGGGCGACCCGCTCTGTCCGCAGGGAGGACAGGTCTACCCCTTCTGGCGGCAGGGAGACCAGGTCTACCCGTTCTGCCGGCAGGGATGCCAGGTCTACCCGTTTTACCGGCAGGGATGCCAGGTCTACCCATTTACCGGCAGGGATGCCCGGTCTACCCGTTCTGGCTGCAGGGAGACCAGGTCTACCCGTTTTTCCTGCAGGGAGACCAGGTCTACCCGTTCTGCCGGCAGGGAGGCCAGGTCTACCCGTTTTACCGGCAGGGAGGCCAGGTCTACCCGTATTGCCGGCAGGGAGGCCAGGTCTACCCGTTTTACCGGCAGGGATGCCAGGTCTACCCGTTCTAGCGGCAGGGAGACCAGGTCTACCCGTATTGCCGGCAGGGATGCCAGGTCTACCCGTTTTACCGGCAGGGATGCCAGGTCTACCCATTTACCGGCAGGGATGCCAGGTCTACCCGTTCTGGCTGCAGGGAGGCCAGGTCTACCCATATTGCCGGCAGGGAGACCAGGTCTACCCATTTACCGGCAGGGATGCCAGGTCTACCCGTTCTGGCGGCAGGGAGAACAGGTCTACCCTTTTTGCCGGCAGGGAGACCAGGTCTACCCGTTTTGCCGGCAGGGAGACCAGGTCTACCCGTTCTGGCTGCAGGGAGACCAGGTCTACCCGTTTTGCCGGCAGGGATAACAGGTCTACCCGTTTTACCTGCAGGGAGACCAGGTCTACCCATTTACCGGCAGGGAGACCAGGTCTACCCGTTTTGCCGGCAGGGATGCCAGGTCTACCCGTTCTGGCGGCAGGGAGAACAGGTCTACCCGTTTTACCTGCAGGGAGAACAGGTCTACCCGTTTTACCGGCAGGGAGACCAGGTCTACCCGTTTTGCCGGCAGGGATGCCAGGTCTACCCGTTTTACCTGCAGGGATGCCAGGTCTACCCGTTTTACCGGCAGGGAGGCCAGGTCTACCCGTTCTGCCGGCAGGGAGGCCAGGTCTACCCGTTCTAGCGGCAGGGAGACCAGGTCTACCCATTTACCGGCAGGGAGACCAGGTCTACCCGTTTTGCCGGCAGGGAGGCCAGGTCTACCCGTTTTACCGGCAGGGAGGCCAGGTCTACCCGTTTTACCTGCAGGGAGAACAGGTCTACCCGTTTTACCGGCAGGGAGACCAGGTCTACCCGTTTTGCCGGCAGGGATGCCAGGTCTACCCGTTGTGGCGGCAGGGAGGCCAGGTCTACCCGTTCTGCCGGCAGGGAGGCCAGGTCTACCCGTTTTACCTGCAGGGAGGCCAGGTCTACCCGTTTTGGCGGCAGGGAGACCAGGTCTACCCGTTTTGCCGGCAGGGATGCCAGGTCTACCCGCTTCCGGCAGGGATGCCAGGTCTACCCGGTTCCAGGCAGGGAGGCCTCGTCTACCCGTTCTGCCGGCAGGGAGGCCAGGTCTACCCGTTTTACCGGCAGGGATGCCAGGTCTACCCGCTTCCGGCAGGGATGCCAGGTCTACCCGGTTCCAGGCAGGGAGGCCTCGTCTACCCGTTCTGCCGGCAGGGAGGCCAGGTCTACCCGTTTTACCGTCCGCCGGGTCCGGTGTGCCCGATGTGGCCGCCGGAGCTGCCGGCGGAAAGGGATGCCTCGTCTACCTCGCTCCGGCGGGACTTTGGCTCCACCGCGGTTCTGGCAGGTAGACGTCTTGCCCGGTTCTTCTTCGGAGCTGCCGAAGGGGTCGCTGCTTTGCGCTGCCTCCAGTTACGTCATGGTAAGAGTCGGCGGCGCTCGCGCGCCTCCCCGCTGGGGGAAGACGGTTCTCTTCGAGCCCGCCGGGGCCGGGGACCTCGCTGTCCGTATACTAGGGCAGAGGGCTGGCGCTCGCGGACCAGCGCCATCGAACCGCTGCAGCTACTCGCGGTTCAGCCGGCAGACTCGGGCGTTGCACGGCGGCTGTGGCCGTGGCCGTTCTGCCTCCTACCTATCGCGTACGGCGCTTCCGACTGCCAGAAGCCGCGCGAAGCCGCTGCTTGCCCGCAGGCTCCGGTGGCCGTTGCCGACTGGAGCGAGGGCTCCAAGAGGGGTTTCTCCAGGGCCGGGCCGAGACGGGCGGCGGTCGCCGGCACTCGAACGCTTGTCACCCGCGGCTCAGCCGGCAGACTCGGGCGTTGCCCGGCGGCCCTGGCCGTGGCCGTTCTGCCTCCTACCTATCGCTCACGGCGCTTCCGACTGCCAGAAGCCGCGCGAAGCCGCTGCTTGCCCGCAGGCTCCGGTGGCCGTTGCCGACTGGAGCGAGGGCTCCAAGAGGGGTTTCTCCAGGGCCGGGCCGAGACGGGCGGCGGTCGCCGGCACTCGAACGCTTGTCACCCGCGGCTCAGCCGGCAGACTCGGGCGTTGCCCGGCGGACCTGGCCGTGGCCGTTCTGCCTCCTACCTATCGCGCACGGCGGTTCCGACTGCCAGAAGCCGCGCGAAGCCGCTGCTTGCCCGCAGGCTCCGGTGGCCGTTGCCGACTGGAACGAGGGCTCCAAGAGGGGTTTCTCCAGGGCCGGGCCGAGACGGGCGGCGGTCGCCGGCACTCGAACGCTTGTCACCCGCGGCTCAGCCGGCAGACTCGGGCGTTGCCCGGCGGACCTGGCCGTGGCCGTTCTGCCTCCTACCTATCGCGCACGGCGCTTCCGACTGCCAGAAGCCGCGCGAAGCCGCTGCTTGCCCGCAGGCTCCGGTGGCCGTTGCCGACTGGAGCGAAGGCTCCAAGAGGGGTTTCTCCAGGGCCGGGCCGAGACCGGCGGCGGTCGCCGGCACTCGAACGCTTGTCACCCGCGGCTCAGCCGGCAGACTCGGGCGTTGC
>NW_027448981.1:47500-65000 GCF_030867145.1 Opisthocomus hoazin
CCCCGCCGACCCGGTCCCGGGTAGACCTGTCCTCCCCGCCGAACCGGTCCCGGGTAGACCTGTCCTCCCCGCCGACCCGGTCCCGGGTAGACCTGTCCTCCCCGCCGACCCGGTCCCGGGTAGACCTGTCCTCCCCGCCGACCCGGTCCCGGGTAGACCTGTCCTCCCCGCCGAACCGGTCCCGGGTAGACCTGTCCTCCCCGCCGACCCGGTCCCGGGTAGACCTGTCCTCCCCGCCGACCCGGTCCCGGGTAGACCTGTCCTCCCCGCCGAACCGGTCCCGGGTAGACCTGTCCTCCCCGCCGACCCGGTCCCGGGTAGACCTGTCCTCCCCGCCGACCCGGTCCCGGGTAGACCTGTCCTCCCCGCCGACCCGGTCCCGGGTAGACCTGTCCTCCCCGCCGACCCGGTCCCGGGTAGACCTGTCCTCCCCGCCGACCCGGTCCCGGGTAGACCTGTCCTCCCCGCCGACCCGGTCCCGGGTAGACCTGTCCTCCCCGCCGAACCGGTCCCGGGTAGACCTGTCCTCCCCGCCGACCCGGTCCCGGGTAGACCTGTCCTCCCCGCCGACCCGGTCCCGGGTAGACCTGTCCTCCCCGCCGAACCGGTCCCGGGTAGACCTGTCCTCCCCGCCGACCCGGTCCCGGGTAGACCTGTCCTCCCCGCCGAACCGGTCCCGGGTAGACCTGTCCTCCCCGCCGAACCGGTCCCGGGTAGACCGGTCCTCCCCGCCGACCCGGTCCCGGGTAGACCTGTCCTCCCCGCCGAACCGGTCCCGGGTAGACCTGTCCTCCCCGCCGAACCGGTCCCGGGTAGACGTGGTGGCCGGCCGGGACTCGGGATCGGGGGCGGGCGCGGTCGGGTAGACCTGTCCTCCCCGCCGACCCGGTCCCGGGTAGACCTGTCCTCCCCGCCAAACCGGTCCCGGGTAGACGTGGTGGCCGGCCGGGACCCGGGATTGGGGGGGGCGCTGTCGGGTAGACCTGTCCTCCCCGCCGAACCGGTCCCTGGTAGACCTGTCCTCCCCGCCGAACCGGTCCCGGGTAGACGTGGTGGCCGGCCGGGACGCGGGGCGATGGGGGGGGCGCTGTCGGGTAGACCTGTCCTCCCCGCCGAACCGGTCCCGGGTAGACCTGTCCTCCCCGCCGACCCGGTCCCGGGTAGACGTGGTGGCCGGCCGGGACGCGGGGTCGGGGGGGCGCTGTCGTCCAGACCCGTCGGCCAGACCCGTCCCCGTCCCCGTCCCCGTCCCCGTCCCCGTCCCCGTCCCCGTCCCCGTCCCGTTCCCGCCCCCCCCGCCACCCCCTTCCGCGGCACCAACCCCCCCCGCAAGCAACGGGAAGGGGCGCAGCTTTCTATCAGCTCGGCTGAAACGCCCGAAGGCGGGGCGGCGTCTGTGTTTCAAAAGCGGAAAAAAAATAAAAAAGCAACAAAAACCAAAAAATTCCCGCCGCCCCGCCCCACCCCCCCCCCCCCCCCCCCACCTCCCCCCGTGCAGGCACCCCTGCAAACGGGCCTCCGGCACGGCAGCCCGGCCGCCGCACCCCCACCCGCAAGCCCCCCCCCACCGCCGCCCCGGCCGAGAGCGCACAAGCAGCCCCTGCCGCCGCCCCCCCCCACCCCCCCCCCGGTGCGGGCACCCCTGCATACGGGCCTCCGGCACGGCCGCTCCGCTGCCCCCCCCCACCCCGCCACCCCCCCACCGCCGCCCCGGCCGAGAGCGCACAAGCAGCCCCTGCCGCCGCCCCCCCCCCCCCCCCCCCCGACTCAAACCTCAATCTTCTCGGAAAAGAGGCCCCGTCCCCAGCCTACCTCAGCGCAAGGCTCCCCGCCTGCTCCTCGACCCCGTCTCTCAGTCTCTGTCTCCCCCTTCTGCCGCGGGGAAGCGCCCGCCCCTTGCCGGCGGGTGGGCGGGGCGGGCCGGCTCGGGTTCCGGTTGCTAAGCAGCAGGGTGGCACTCGTTGACCCCGGGCGCCGCTCCGTCTGCCGATGGGCGGGCCGGTGCTGGCTCTCAAGAACTTTTTGTAACTGTTTCCCTGCTCTGCTTTGGTTTTGTTTTTTTTTCTCGCCCACCGTCAGAACCGATGCAGAGTAAGAAAGCCTTCAGCGAGACAGTCCGGCCAAGCTTAGCGCCTTCCACTAGATACGGCGAAGTCTCGGAAACGGGGGGTGGCGAGGGGAATTTCAGGCGCGCGCCGCCTCCCCCCTCCTGCACCACCCCCCCCCGCAAGCGACGGGAAGGGGCGCCGCTTTCCATCAGCTCGGCTGAAACGCCCGAGGACGGGGCGGCGTCTCTGTTTCAAAAGCGGAAAAAGAAATAAAAAAGCAACAAAAACCAAAAAATTCCCGCCGCCCCCCCCAACCCACCCCCGTGCAGGCACCCCTGCAAACGGGCCTCCGGCAGGGCCGGCCTGCCGCCCCCAGCCACCCCCCGCAAGCCCCCCCACCGCCGCCCCGGCTGAGAGAGCACAGACAGCCCGCCGCCGGCCCTTCCCACCCCGTGCAGGCACCCCTGCATACGGGCCTCCGGCAGGGCCGGCCTGCCGACCCCAGCCACCCCCCGCAAGCCCCCCCACCGCCGCCCCGACTGAGACAGCACAGGCAGCCCGCCGCCGGCCCTTCCCACCCCGTGCAGGCACCCCTGCATACGGGCCTCCGGCAGGGCCGGCCTGCCGCCCCCAGCCACCCCCCGCAACCCCCCCCACCGCCGCCCCAGCTGAGAGAGCACAGGCAGCCCGCCGCCGGCCCTTCCCACCCCGTGCAGGCACCCCTGCATACGGGCCTCCGGCAGGGCCGGCCTGCCGCCCCCAGCCACCCCCCACAAGCCCCCCCACCGCCGCCCCGGCTGAGACAGCACAGGCAGCCCGCCGCCGGCCCTTCCCACCCCGTGCAGGCACCCCTGCATACGGGCCTCCGGCAGGGCCGGCCTGCCGACCCCAGCCACCCCCCGCAAGCCCCCCCACCGCCGCCCCGGCTGAGAGAGCACAGGCAGCCCGCCGCCGCCCCTTCCCACCCCGTGCAGGCACCCCTGCATACGGGCCTCCGGCAGGGCCGGCCTGCCGCCCCCAGCCACCCGCCACAGGCCCCCCCACCGCCGCCCCGGCTGAGACAGCACAGGCAGCCCGCCGCCGGCCCTTCCCACCCCGTGCAGGCACCCCTGCATACGGGCCTCCGGCAGGGCCGGCCTGCCGCCCACAGCCACCCCCCGCAACCCCCCCCACCGCCGCCCCGGCTGAGACAGCACAGGCAGCCCGCCGCCGGCCCTTCCCACCCCGTGCAGGCACCCCTGCATACGGGCCTCCGGCAGGGCCGGCCTGCCGCCCCCAGCCACCCCCCGCAAGCCCCCCCCACCGCCGCCCCGGCTCAGAGAGCACAGGCAGCCCGCCGCCGGCCCTTCCCACCCCGTGCAGGCACCCCTGCATACGGGCCTCCGGCAGGGCCGGCCTGCCGCCCCCAGCCACCCCTCCGCAAGCCCCCCCACCGCCGCCCCGGCTGAGAGAGCACAGGCAGCCCGCCGCCGGCCCTTCCCACCCCGTGCAGGCACCCCTGCATACGGGCCTCCGGCAGGGCCGGCCTGCCGCCCCCAGCCACCCCCCGCAAGCCCCCCCACCGCCGCCCCGGCTGAGAGAGCACAGACAGCCCGCCGCCGGCCCTTCCCACCCCGTGCAGGCACCCCTGCATACGGGCCTCCGGCAGGGCCGGCCTGCCGACCCCAGCCACCCCCCGCAAGCCCCCCCACCGCCGCCCCGACTGAGACAGCACAGGCAGCCCGCCGCCGGCCCTTCCCACCCCGTGCAGGCACCCCTGCATACGGGCCTCCGGCAGGGCCGGCCTGCCGCCCCCAGCCACCCCCCGCAAGCCCCCCCACCGCCGCCCCGGCTGAGAGAGCACAGACAGCCCGCCGCCGGCCCTTCCCACCCCGTGCAGGCACCCCTGCATACGGGCCTCCGGCAGGGCCGGCCTGCCGACCCCAGCCACCCCCCGCAAGCCCCCCCACCGCCGCCCCGACTGAGACAGCACAGGCAGCCCGCCGCCGGCCCTTCCCACCCCGTGCAGGCACCCCTGCATACGGGCCTCCGGCAGGGCCGGCCTGCCGCCCCCAGCCACCCCCCGCAACCCCCCCCACCGCCGCCCCAGCTGAGAGAGCACAGGCAGCCCGCCGCCGGCCCTTCCCACCCCGTGCAGGCACCCCTGCATACGGGCCTCCGGCAGGGCCGGCCTGCCGCCCCCAGCCACCCCCCACAAGCCCCCCCACCGCCGCCCCGGCTGAGACAGCACAGGCAGCCCGCCGCCGGCCCTTCCCACCCCGTGCAGGCACCCCTGCATACGGGCCTCCGGCAGGGCCGGCCTGCCGACCCCAGCCACCCCCCGCAAGCCCCCCCACCGCCGCCCCGGCTGAGAGAGCACAGGCAGCCCGCCGCCGCCCCTTCCCACCCCGTGCAGGCACCCCTGCATACGGGCCTCCGGCAGGGCCGGCCTGCCGCCCCCAGCCACCCGCCACAGGCCCCCCCACCGCCGCCCCGGCTGAGACAGCACAGGCAGCCCGCCGCCGGCCCTTCCCACCCCGTGCAGGCACCCCTGCATACGGGCCTCCGGCAGGGCCGGCCTGCCGCCCACAGCCACCCCCCGCAACCCCCCCCACCGCCGCCCCGGCTGAGACAGCACAGGCAGCCCGCCGCCGGCCCTTCCCACCCCGTGCAGGCACCCCTGCATACGGGCCTCCGGCAGGGCCGGCCTGCCGCCCCCAGCCACCCCCCGCAAGCCCCCCCCACCGCCGCCCCGGCTCAGAGAGCACAGGCAGCCCGCCGCCGGCCCTTCCCACCCCGTGCAGGCACCCCTGCATACGGGCCTCCGGCAGGGCCGGCCTGCCGCCCCCAGCCACCCCTCCGCAAGCCCCCCCACCGCCGCCCCGGCTGAGAGAGCACAGGCAGCCCGCCGCCGGCCCTTCCCACCCCGTGCAGGCACCCCTGCATACGGGCCTCCGGCAGGGCCGGCCTGCCGCCCCCAGCCACCCCCCGCAAGCCCCCCCACCGCCGCCCCGGCTGAGAGAGCACAGACAGCCCGCCGCCGGCCCTTCCCACCCCGTGCAGGCACCCCTGCATACGGGCCTCCGGCAGGGCCGGCCTGCCGACCCCAGCCACCCCCCGCAAGCCCCCCCACCGCCGCCCCGACTGAGACAGCACAGGCAGCCCGCCGCCGGCCCTTCCCACCCCGTGCAGGCACCCCTGCATACGGGCCTCCGGCAGGGCCGGCCTGCCGCCCCCAGCCACCCCCCGCAAGCCCCCCCACCGCCGCCCCGGCTGAGAGAGCACAGACAGCCCGCCGCCGGCCCTTCCCACCCCGTGCAGGCACCCCTGCATACGGGCCTCCGGCAGGGCCGGCCTGCCGACCCCAGCCACCCCCCGCAAGCCCCCCCACCGCCGCCCCGACTGAGACAGCACAGGCAGCCCGCCGCCGGCCCTTCCCACCCCGTGCAGGCACCCCTGCATACGGGCCTCCGGCAGGGCCGGCCTGCCGCCCCCAGCCACCCCCCGCAACCCCCCCCACCGCCGCCCCAGCTGAGAGAGCACAGGCAGCCCGCCGCCGGCCCTTCCCACCCCGTGCAGGCACCCCTGCATACGGGCCTCCGGCAGGGCCGGCCTGCCGCCCCCAGCCACCCCCCACAAGCCCCCCCACCGCCGCCCCGGCTGAGACAGCACAGGCAGCCCGCCGCCGGCCCTTCCCACCCCGTGCAGGCACCCCTGCATACGGGCCTCCGGCAGGGCCGGCCTGCCGACCCCAGCCACCCCCCGCAAGCCCCCCCACCGCCGCCCCGGCTGAGAGAGCACAGGCAGCCCGCCGCCGCCCCTTCCCACCCCGTGCAGGCACCCCTGCATACGGGCCTCCGGCAGGGCCGGCCTGCCGCCCCCAGCCACCCGCCACAGGCCCCCCCACCGCCGCCCCGGCTGAGACAGCACAGGCAGCCCGCCGCCGGCCCTTCCCACCCCGTGCAGGCACCCCTGCATACGGGCCTCCGGCAGGGCCGGCCTGCCGCCCACAGCCACCCCCCGCAACCCCCCCCACCGCCGCCCCGGCTGAGACAGCACAGGCAGCCCGCCGCCGGCCCTTCCCACCCCGTGCAGGCACCCCTGCATACGGGCCTCCGGCAGGGCCGGCCTGCCGCCCCCAGCCACCCCCCGCAAGCCCCCCCCACCGCCGCCCCGGCTCAGAGAGCACAGGCAGCCCGCCGCCGGCCCTTCCCACCCCGTGCAGGCACCCCTGCATACGGGCCTCCGGCAGGGCCGGCCTGCCGCCCCCAGCCACCCCTCCGCAAGCCCCCCCACCGCCGCCCCGGCTGAGAGAGCACAGGCAGCCCGCCGCCGGCCCTTCCCACCCCGTGCAGGCACCCCTGCATACGGGCCTCCGGCAGGGCCGGCCTGCCGCCCCCAGCCACCCCCCGCAAGCCCCCCCACCGCCGCCCCGGCTGAGAGATCACAGGCAGCCCGCCGCCGGCCCTTCCCACCCCGTGCAGGCACCCCTGCATACGGGCCTCCGGCAGGGCCGGCCTGCCGCCCCCAGCCACCCCCCACAAGCCCCCCCACCGCCGCCTCGGCTGAGAGAGCACAGGCACCCCGCCGCCGGCCCTTCCTACCCCGTGCAGGCACCCCTGCATACGGGCCTCCGGCCGGGCCGGCCTGCCGCCCCCAGCCACCCCCCACAAGCCCCCCCACCGCCGCCCCGGCTGAGACAGCACAGGCAGCCCGCCGCCGCCCCTTCCCACCCCGAGCAGGCACCCCTGCATACGGGCCTCCGGCAGGACCGGCCTGCCGCCCCCAGACAAACCCCGCAAGCCCCCCCACCGCCGCCCCGGCTGAGAGAGCACAGGCACCCCGCCGCCGCCCCTTCCCACCCCGTGCAGGCACCCCTGCATACGGGCCTCCGGCAGGGCCGGCCTGCCGCCCCCAGCCACCCCCCGCAAGCCCCCCCCACCGCCGCCCCGGCTCAGAGAGCACAGGCAGCCCGCCGCAGGCCCACCCACCCCGTGCAGGCACCCCTGCATACGGGCCTCCGGCAGGGCCGGCCTGCCGCCCCCAGCCACCCCCCGCAAGCCCCCCCCACCGCCGCCCCGGCTCAGAGAGCACAGGCAGCCCGCCGCAGGCCCACCCACCCCGTGCAGGCACCCCTGCATACGGGCCTCCGGCAGGGCCGGCCTGCCGCCCCCAGCCACCCCCCACAAGCCCCCCCACCGCCGCCCCGGCTGAGAGAGCACAGGCAGCCCGCCGCCGGCCCTTCCCACCCCGTGCAGGCACCCCTGCATACGGGCCTCCGGCACGGCAGCCCGGCCGCCGCACCCCCACCCGCAAGCCCCCCCCCACCGCCGCCCCGGCCGAGAGCGCACAAGCAGCCCCTGCCGCCGCCCCCCCCCACCCCCCCCCCGGTGCGGGCACCCCTGCATACGGGCCTCCGGCACGGCCGCTCCGCTGCCCCCCCCCACCCCGCCACCCCCCCACCGCCGCCCCGGCCGAGAGCGCACAAGCAGCCCCTGCCGCCGCCCCCCCCCCCCCCCCCCCCGACTCAAACCTCAATCTTCTCGGAAAAGAGGCCCCGTCCCCAGCCTACCTCAGCGCAAGGCTCCCCGCCTGCTCCTCGACCCCGTCTCTCAGTCTCTGTCTCCCCCTTCTGCCGCGGGGAAGCGCCCGCCCCTTGCCGGCGGGTGGGCGGGGCGGGCCGGCTCGGGTTCCGGTTGCTAAGCAGCAGGGTGGCACTCGTTGACCCCGGGCGCCGCTCCGTCTGCCGATGGGCGGGCCGGTGCTGGCTCTCAAGAACTTTTTGTAACTGTTTCCCTGCTCTGCTTTGGTTTTGTTTTTTTTTCTCGCCCACCGTCAGAACCGATGCAGAGTAAGAAAGCCTTCAGCGAGACAGTCCGGCCAAGCTTAGCGCCTTCCACTAGATACGGCGAAGTCTCGGAAACGGGGGGTGGCGAGGGGAATTTCAGGCGCGCGCCGCCTCCCCCCTCCTGCACCACCCCCCCCCGCAAGCGACGGGAAGGGGCGCCGCTTTCCATCAGCTCGGCTGAAACGCCCGAGGACGGGGCGGCGTCTCTGTTTCAAAAGCGGAAAAAGAAATAAAAAAGCAACAAAAACCAAAAAATTCCCGCCGCCCCCCCCAACCCACCCCCGTGCAGGCACCCCTGCAAACGGGCCTCCGGCAGGGCCGGCCTGCCGCCCCCAGCCACCCCCCGCAAGCCCCCCCACCGCCGCCCCGGCTGAGAGAGCACAGACAGCCCGCCGCCGGCCCTTCCCACCCCGTGCAGGCACCCCTGCATACGGGCCTCCGGCAGGGCCGGCCTGCCGACCCCAGCCACCCCCCGCAAGCCCCCCCACCGCCGCCCCGACTGAGACAGCACAGGCAGCCCGCCGCCGGCCCTTCCCACCCCGTGCAGGCACCCCTGCATACGGGCCTCCGGCAGGGCCGGCCTGCCGCCCCCAGCCACCCCCCGCAACCCCCCCCCACCGCCGCCCCAGCTGAGAGAGCACAGGCAGCCCGCCGCCGGCCCTTCCCACCCCGTGCAGGCACCCCTGCATACGGGCCTCCGGCAGGGCCGGCCTGCCGCCCCCAGCCACCCCCCACAAGCCCCCCCACCGCCGCCCCGGCTGAGACAGCACAGGCAGCCCGCCGCCGGCCCTTCCCACCCCGTGCAGGCACCCCTGCATACGGGCCTCCGGCAGGGCCGGCCTGCCGACCCCAGCCACCCCCCGCAAGCCCCCCCACCGCCGCCCCGGCTGAGAGAGCACAGGCAGCCCGCCGCCGCCCCTTCCCACCCCGTGCAGGCACCCCTGCATACGGGCCTCCGGCAGGGCCGGCCTGCCGCCCCCAGCCACCCGCCACAGGCCCCCCCACCGCCGCCCCGGCTGAGACAGCACAGGCAGCCCGCCGCCGGCCCTTCCCACCCCGTGCAGGCACCCCTGCATACGGGCCTCCGGCAGGGCCGGCCTGCCGCCCACAGCCACCCCCCGCAACCCCCCCCACCGCCGCCCCGGCTGAGACAGCACAGGCAGCCCGCCGCCGGCCCTTCCCACCCCGTGCAGGCACCCCTGCATACGGGCCTCCGGCAGGGCCGGCCTGCCGCCCCCAGCCACCCCCCGCAAGCCCCCCCCACCGCCGCCCCGGCTCAGAGAGCACAGGCAGCCCGCCGCCGGCCCTTCCCACCCCGTGCAGGCACCCCTGCATACGGGCCTCCGGCAGGGCCGGCCTGCCGCCCACAGCCACCCCTCCGCAAGCCCCCCCACCGCCGCCCCGGCTGAGAGAGCACAGGCAGCCCGCCGCCGGCCCTTCCCACCCCGTGCAGGCACCCCTGCATACGGGCCTCCGGCAGGGCCGGCCTGCCGCCCCCAGCCACCCCCCGCAAGCCCCCCCACCGCCGCCCCGGCTGAGAGAGCACAGACAGCCCGCCGCCGGCCCTTCCCACCCCGTGCAGGCACCCCTGCATACGGGCCTCCGGCAGGGCCGGCCTGCCGACCCCAGCCACCCCCCGCAAGCCCCCCCACCGCCGCCCCGACTGAGACAGCACAGGCAGCCCGCCGCCGGCCCTTCCCACCCCGTGCAGGCACCCCTGCATACGGGCCTCCGGCAGGGCCGGCCTGCCGCCCCCAGCCACCCCCCGCAAGCCCCCCCACCGCCGCCCCGGCTGAGAGAGCACAGACAGCCCGCCGCCGGCCCTTCCCACCCCGTGCAGGCACCCCTGCATACGGGCCTCCGGCAGGGCCGGCCTGCCGACCCCAGCCACCCCCCGCAAGCCCCCCCACCGCCGCCCCGACTGAGACAGCACAGGCAGCCCGCCGCCGGCCCTTCCCACCCCGTGCAGGCACCCCTGCATACGGGCCTCCGGCAGGGCCGGCCTGCCGCCCCCAGCCACCCCCCGCAACCCCCCCCACCGCCGCCCCAGCTGAGAGAGCACAGGCAGCCCGCCGCCGGCCCTTCCCACCCCGTGCAGGCACCCCTGCATACGGGCCTCCGGCAGGGCCGGCCTGCCGCCCCCAGCCACCCCCCACAAGCCCCCCCACCGCCGCCCCGGCTGAGACAGCACAGGCAGCCCGCCGCCGGCCCTTCCCACCCCGTGCAGGCACCCCTGCATACGGGCCTCCGGCAGGGCCGGCCTGCCGACCCCAGCCACCCCCCGCAAGCCCCCCCACCGCCGCCCCGGCTGAGAGAGCACAGGCAGCCCGCCGCCGCCCCTTCCCACCCCGTGCAGGCACCCCTGCATACGGGCCTCCGGCAGGGCCGGCCTGCCGCCCCCAGCCACCCGCCACAGGCCCCCCCACCGCCGCCCCGGCTGAGACAGCACAGGCAGCCCGCCGCCGGCCCTTCCCACCCCGTGCAGGCACCCCTGCATACGGGCCTCCGGCAGGGCCGGCCTGCCGCCCACAGCCACCCCCCGCAACCCCCCCCACCGCCGCCCCGGCTGAGACAGCACAGGCAGCCCGCCGCCGGCCCTTCCCACCCCGTGCAGGCACCCCTGCATACGGGCCTCCGGCAGGGCCGGCCTGCCGCCCCCAGCCACCCCCCGCAAGCCCCCCCCACCGCCGCCCCGGCTCAGAGAGCACAGGCAGCCCGCCGCCGGCCCTTCCCACCCCGTGCAGGCACCCCTGCATACGGGCCTCCGGCAGGGCCGGCCTGCCGCCCCCAGCCACCCCTCCGCAAGCCCCCCCACCGCCGCCCCGGCTGAGAGAGCACAGGCAGCCCGCCGCCGGCCCTTCCCACCCCGTGCAGGCACCCCTGCATACGGGCCTCCGGCAGGGCCGGCCTGCCGCCCCCAGCCACCCCCCGCAAGCCCCCCCACCGCCGCCCCGGCTGAGAGATCACAGGCAGCCCGCCGCCGGCCCTTCCCACCCCGTGCAGGCACCCCTGCATACGGGCCTCCGGCAGGGCCGGCCTGCCGCCCCCAGCCACCCCCCACAAGCCCCCCCACCGCCGCCTCGGCTGAGAGAGCACAGGCACCCCGCCGCCGGCCCTTCCTACCCCGTGCAGGCACCCCTGCATACGGGCCTCCGGCCGGGCCGGCCTGCCGCCCCCAGCCACCCCCCACAAGCCCCCCCACCGCCGCCCCGGCTGAGACAGCACAGGCAGCCCGCCGCCGCCCCTTCCCACCCCGAGCAGGCACCCCTGCATACGGGCCTCCGGCAGGACCGGCCTGCCGCCCCCAGACAAACCCCGCAAGCCCCCCCACCGCCGCCCCGGCTGAGAGAGCACAGGCACCCCGCCGCCGCCCCTTCCCACCCCGTGCAGGCACCCCTGCATACGGGCCTCCGGCAGGGCCGGCCTGCCGCCCCCAGCCACCCCCCGCAAGCCCCCCCCACCGCCGCCCCGGCTCAGAGAGCACAGGCAGCCCGCCGCAGGCCCACCCACCCCGTGCAGGCACCCCTGCATACGGGCCTCCGGCAGGGCCGGCCTGCCGCCCCCAGCCACCCCCCGCAAGCCCCCCCCACCGCCGCCCCGGCTCAGAGAGCACAGGCAGCCCGCCGCAGGCCCACCCACCCCGTGCAGGCACCCCTGCATACGGGCCTCCGGCAGGGCCGGCCTGCCGCCCCCAGCCACCCCCCACAAGCCCCCCCACCGCCGCCCCGGCTGAGAGAGCACAGGCAGCCCGCCGCCGGCCCTTCCCACCCCGTGCAGGCACCCCTGCATACGGGCCTCCGGCAGGGCCGGCCTGCCGCCCCCAGCCACCCCCCGCAAGCCCCCCCACCGCCGCCCCGGCTGAGAGAGCACAGGCAGCCCGCCGCCGCCCCTTCCCACCCCGTGCAGGCACCCCTGCATACGGGCCTCCGGCAGGGCCGGCCTGCCGCCCCCAGCCACCCCCCGCAAGCCCCCCCACCGCCGCCCCGGCTGAGAGAGCACAGGCAGCCCGCCGCCGGCCCTTCCCACCCCGTGCAGGCACCCCTGCATACGGGCCTCCGGCAGGGCCGGCCTGCCGACCCCAGCCACCCCCCGCAAGCCCCCCCCACCGCCGCCCCGGCTCAGAGAGCACAGGCAGCCCGCCGCCGGCCCTTCCCACCCCGTGCAGGCACCCCTGCATACGGGCCTCCGGCAGGGCCGGCCTGCCGCCCCCAGCCACCCCCCGCAACCCCCCCCACCGCCGCCCCGGCTGAGAGATCACAGGCAGCCCGCCGCCGGCCCTTCCCACCCCGTGCAGGCACCCCTGCATACGGGCCTCCGGCAGGGCCGGCCTGCCGACCCCAGCCACCCCCCGCAAGCCCCCCCCACCGCCGCCCCGGCTCAGAGAGCACAGGCAGCCCGCCGCAGGCCCACCCACCCCGTGCAGGCACCCCTGCATACGGGCCTCCGGCAGGGCCGGCCTGCCGACCCCAGCCACCCCCCGCAAGCCCCCCCACCGCCGCCCCGGCTGAGAGAGCACAGACAGCCCGCTGCCGGCCCTTCCCACCCCGTGCAGGCACCCCTGCATACGGGCCTCCGGCAGGGCCGGCCTGCCGCCCCCAGCCACCCCCAGCAAGCCCCCCCCACCGCCGCCCCGGCTCAGAGAGCACAGGCAGCCCGCCGCCGGCCCTTCCCACCCCGTGCAGGCACCCCTGCATACGGGCCTCCGGCAGGGCCGGCCTGCCGACCCCAGCCATCCCCCGCAAGCCCCTCCACCGCCGCCCCGACTGAGACAGCACAGGCAGCCCGCCGCCGGCCCTTCCCACCCCGTGCAGGCACCCCTGCATACGGGCCTCCGGCAGGGCCGGCCTGCCGCCCCCAGCCACCCCCCGCAAGCCCCCCCACCGCCGCCCCGGCTGAGACAGCACAGGCAGCCCGCCGCCGCCCCTTCCCACCCCGTGCAGGCACCCCTGCATACGGGCCTCCGGCAGGGCCGGCCTGCCGCCCCCAGCCACCCCCCGCAAGCCCCCCCACCGCCGCCCCGGCTGAGAGAGCACAGACAGCCCGCCGCCGGCCCTTCCCACCCCGTGCAGGCACCCCTGCATACGGGCCTCCGGCAGGGCCGGCCTGCCGCCCCCAGCCACCCCCAGCAAGCCCCCCCACCGCCGCCCCGGCTGAGAGAGCACAGGCACCCCGCCGCCGGCCCTTCCCACCCCGTGCAGGCACCCCTGCATACGGGCCTCCGGCAGGGCCGGCCTGCCGCCCCCAGCCACCCCCCGCAAGCCCCCCCACCGCCGCCCCGGCTCAGAGAGCACAGGCACCCCGCCGCCGCCCCTTCCCACCCCGTGCAGGCACCCCTGCATACGGGCCTCCGGCAGGGCCGGCCTGCCGCCCCCAGCCACCCCCCGCAAGCCCCCCCCACCGCCGCCCCGGCTCAGAGAGCACAGGCAGCCCGCCGCAGGCCCTTCCCACCCCGTGCAGGCACCCCTGCATACGGGCCACCGGCAGGGCCGGCCTGCCGACCCCAGCCATCCCCCGCAAGCCCCCCCACCGCCGCCCCGGCTGAGACAGCACAGGCAGCCCGCCGCCGGCCCTTCCCACCCCGTGCAGGCACCCCTGCATACGGGCCTCCGGCAGGGCCGGCCTGCCGCCCCCAGCCACCCCCCGCAAGCCCCCCCACCGCCGCCCCGGCTGAGACAGCACAGGCAGCCCGCCGCCGCCCCTTCCCACCCCGTGCAGGCACCCCTGCATACGGGCCTCCGGCAGGGCCGGCCTGCCGCCCCCAGCCACCCCCCGCAAGCCCCCCCACCGCCGCCCCGGCTGAGAGAGCACAGGCAGCCCGCCGCCGGCCCTTCCCACCCCGTGCAGGCACCCCTGCATACGGGCCTCCGGCAGGGCCGGCCTGCCGACCCCAGCCACCCCCCGCAAGCCCCCCCCACCGCCGCCCCGGCTCAGAGAGCACAGGCAGCCCGCCGCCGGCCCTTCCCACCCCGTGCAGGCACCCCTGCATACGGGCCTCCGGCAGGGCCGGCCTGCCGCCCCCAGCCACCCCCCGCAACCCCCCCCACCGCCGCCCCGGCTGAGAGATCACAGGCAGCCCGCCGCCGGCCCTTCCCACCCCGTGCAGGCACCCCTGCATACGGGCCTCCGGCAGGGCCGGCCTGCCGACCCCAGCCACCCCCCGCAAGCCCCCCCCACCGCCGCCCCGGCTCAGAGAGCACAGGCAGCCCGCCGCAGGCCCACCCACCCCGTGCAGGCACCCCTGCATACGGGCCTCCGGCAGGGCCGACCTGCCGCCCCCAGCCACCCCCCACAAGCCCCCCCACCGCCGCCCCGGCTGAGACAGCACAGGCACCCCGCCGCCGCCCCTTCCCACCCCGTGCAGGCACCCCTGCATACGGGCCTCCGGCACGGCCGGCCTGCCGCCCCCAGCCACCCCCCACAAGCCCCCCCACCGCCGCCCCGGCTGAGAGAGCACAGGCACCCCGCCGCCGCCCCTTCCCACCCCGTGCAGGCACCCCTGCATACGGGCCTCCGGCAGGGCCGGCCTGCCGACCCCAGCCACCCCCCGCAAGCCCCCCCACCGCCGCCCCGGCTGAGAGAGCACAGGCAGCCCGCCGCCGGCCCTTCCCACCCCGTGCAGGCACCCCTGCATACGGGCCTCCAGCACGGGCGACCCGCTCTGTCCGCAGGGAGGACAGGTCTACCCCTTCTGGCGGCAGGGAGACCAGGTCTACCCGTTCTGCCGGCAGGGATGCCAGGTCTACCCGTTTTACCGGCAGGGATGCCAGGTCTACCCATTTACCGGCAGGGATGCCCGGTCTACCCGTTCTGGCTGCAGGGAGACCAGGTCTACCCGTTTTTCCTGCAGGGAGACCAGGTCTACCCGTTCTGCCGGCAGGGAGGCCAGGTCTACCCGTTTTACCGGCAGGGAGGCCAGGTCTACCCGTATTGCCGGCAGGGAGGCCAGGTCTACCCGTTTTACCGGCAGGGATGCCAGGTCTACCCGTTCTAGCGGCAGGGAGACCAGGTCTACCCGTATTGCCGGCAGGGATGCCAGGTCTACCCGTTTTACCGGCAGGGATGCCAGGTCTACCCATTTACCGGCAGGGATGCCAGGTCTACCCGTTCTGGCTGCAGGGAGGCCAGGTCTACCCATATTGCCGGCAGGGAGACCAGGTCTACCCATTTACCGGCAGGGATGCCAGGTCTACCCGTTCTGGCGGCAGGGAGAACAGGTCTACCCTTTTTGCCGGCAGGGAGACCAGGTCTACCCGTTTTGCCGGCAGGGAGACCAGGTCTACCCGTTCTGGCTGCAGGGAGACCAGGTCTACCCGTTTTGCCGGCAGGGATAACAGGTCTACCCGTTTTACCTGCAGGGAGACCAGGTCTACCCATTTACCGGCAGGGAGACCAGGTCTACCCGTTTTGCCGGCAGGGATGCCAGGTCTACCCGTTCTGGCGGCAGGGAGAACAGGTCTACCCGTTTTACCTGCAGGGAGAACAGGTCTACCCGTTTTACCGGCAGGGAGACCAGGTCTACCCGTTTTGCCGGCAGGGATGCCAGGTCTACCCGTTTTACCTGCAGGGATGCCAGGTCTACCCGTTTTACCGGCAGGGAGGCCAGGTCTACCCGTTCTGCCGGCAGGGAGGCCAGGTCTACCCGTTCTAGCGGCAGGGAGACCAGGTCTACCCATTTACCGGCAGGGAGACCAGGTCTACCCGTTTTGCCGGCAGGGAGGCCAGGTCTACCCGTTTTACCGGCAGGGAGGCCAGGTCTACCCGTTTTACCTGCAGGGAGAACAGGTCTACCCGTTTTACCGGCAGGGAGACCAGGTCTACCCGTTTTGCCGGCAGGGATGCCAGGTCTACCCGTTGTGGCGGCAGGGAGGCCAGGTCTACCCGTTCTGCCGGCAGGGAGGCCAGGTCTACCCGTTTTACCTGCAGGGAGGCCAGGTCTACCCGTTTTGGCGGCAGGGAGACCAGGTCTACCCGTTTTGCCGGCAGGGATGCCAGGTCTACCCGCTTCCGGCAGGGATGCCAGGTCTACCCGGTTCCAGGCAGGGAGGCCTCGTCTACCCGTTCTGCCGGCAGGGAGGCCAGGTCTACCCGTTTTACCGGCAGGGATGCCAGGTCTACCCGCTTCCGGCAGGGATGCCAGGTCTACCCGGTTCCAGGCAGGGAGGCCTCGTCTACCCGTTCTGCCGGCAGGGAGGCCAGGTCTACCCGTTTTACCGTCCGCCGGGTCCGGTGTGCCCGATGTGGCCGCCGGAGCTGCCGGCGGAAAGGGATGCCTCGTCTACCTCGCTCCGGCGGGACTTTGGCTCCACCGCGGTTCTGGCAGGTAGACGTCTTGCCCGGTTCTTCTTCGGAGCTGCCGAAGGGGTCGCTGCTTTGCGCTGCCTCCAGTTACGTCATGGTAAGAGTCGGCGGCGCTCGCGCGCCTCCCCGCTGGGGGAAGACGGTTCTCTTCGAGCCCGCCGGGGCCGGGGACCTCGCTGTCCGTATACTAGGGCAGAGGGCTGGCGCTCGCGGACCAGCGCCATCGAACCGCTGCAGCTACTCGCGGTTCAGCCGGCAGACTCGGGCGTTGCACGGCGGCTGTGGCCGTGGCCGTTCTGCCTCCTACCTATCGCGTACGGCGCTTCCGACTGCCAGAAGCCGCGCGAAGCCGCTGCTTGCCCGCAGGCTCCGGTGGCCGTTGCCGACTGGAGCGAGGGCTCCAAGAGGGGTTTCTCCAGGGCCGGGCCGAGACGGGCGGCGGTCGCCGGCACTCGAACGCTTGTCACCCGCGGCTCAGCCGGCAGACTCGGGCGTTGCCCGGCGGCCCTGGCCGTGGCCGTTCTGCCTCCTACCTATCGCTCACGGCGCTTCCGACTGCCAGAAGCCGCGCGAAGCCGCTGCTTGCCCGCAGGCTCCGGTGGCCGTTGCCGACTGGAGCGAGGGCTCCAAGAGGGGTTTCTCCAGGGCCGGGCCGAGACGGGCGGCGGTCGCCGGCACTCGAACGCTTGTCACCCGCGGCTCAGCCGGCAGACTCGGGCGTTGCCCGGCGGACCTGGCCGTGGCCGTTCTGCCTCCTACCTATCGCGCACGGCGGTTCCGACTGCCAGAAGCCGCGCGAAGCCGCTGCTTGCCCGCAGGCTCCGGTGGCCGTTGCCGACTGGAACGAGGGCTCCAAGAGGGGTTTCTCCAGGGCCGGGCCGAGACGGGCGGCGGTCGCCGGCACTCGAACGCTTGTCACCCGCGGCTCAGCCGGCAGACTCGGGCGTTGCCCGGCGGACCTGGCCGTGGCCGTTCTGCCTCCTACCTATCGCGCACGGCGCTTCCGACTGCCAGAAGCCGCGCGAAGCCGCTGCTTGCCCGCAGGCTCCGGTGGCCGTTGCCGACTGGAGCGAAGGCTCCAAGAGGGGTTTCTCCAGGGCCGGGCCGAGACCGGCGGCGGTCGCCGGCACTCGAACGCTTGTCACCCGCGGCTCAGCCGGCAGACTCGGGCGTTGCCCGGCGGCCCTGGCCGTGGCCGTTCTGCCTCCTACCTATCGCTCACGGCGCTTCCGACTGCCAGAAGCCGCGCGAAGCCGCTGCTTGCCCGCAGGCTCCGGTGGCCGTTGCCGACTGGAGCGAGGGCTCCAAGAGGCGTTTCTCCAGGGCC
>NW_027448981.1:80000-90000 GCF_030867145.1 Opisthocomus hoazin
GCCGCTCCGTCTGCCGATGGGCGGGCCGGTGCTGGCTCTCAAGAACTTTTTGTAACTGTTTCCCTGCTCTGCTTTGGTTTTGTTTTTTTTTCTCGCCCACCGTCAGAACCGATGCAGAGTAAGAAAGCCTTCAGCGAGACAGTCCGGCCAAGCTTAGCGCCTTCCACTAGATACGGCGAAGTCTCGGAAACGGGGGGTGGCGAGGGGAATTTCAGGCGCGCGCCGCCTCCCCCCTCCTGCACCACCCCCCCCCGCAAGCGACGGGAAGGGGCGCCGCTTTCCATCAGCTCGGCTGAAACGCCCGAGGACGGGGCGGCGTCTCTGTTTCAAAAGCGGAAAAAGAAATAAAAAAGCAACAAAAACCAAAAAATTCCCGCCGCCCCCCCCAACCCACCCCCGTGCAGGCACCCCTGCAAACGGGCCTCCGGCAGGGCCGGCCTGCCGCCCCCAGCCACCCCCCGCAAGCCCCCCCACCGCCGCCCCGGCTGAGAGAGCACAGACAGCCCGCCGCCGGCCCTTCCCACCCCGTGCAGGCACCCCTGCATACGGGCCTCCGGCAGGGCCGGCCTGCCGACCCCAGCCACCCCCCGCAAGCCCCCCCACCGCCGCCCCGACTGAGACAGCACAGGCAGCCCGCCGCCGGCACTTCCCACCCCGTGCAGGCACCCCTGCATACGGGCCTCCGGCAGGGCCGGCCTGCCGCCCCCAGCCACCCCCCACAAGCCCCCCCACCGCCGCCCCGGCTGAGACAGCACAGGCAGCCCGCCGCCGGCCCTTCCCACCCCGTGCAGGCACCCCTGCATACGGGCCTCCGGCAGGGCCGGCCTGCCGACCCCAGCCACCCCCCGCAAGCCCCCCCACCGCCGCCCCGGCTGAGAGAGCACAGGCAGCCCGCCGCCGCCCCTTCCCACCCCGTGCAGGCACCCCTGCATACGGGCCTCCGGCAGGGCCGGCCTGCCGCCCCCAGCCACCCGCCACAGGCCCCCCCACCGCCGCCCCGGCTGAGACAGCACAGGCAGCCCGCCGCCGGCCCTTCCCACCCCGTGCAGGCACCCCTGCATACGGGCCTCCGGCAGGGCCGGCCTGCCGCCCACAGCCACCCCCCGCAACCCCCCCCACCGCCGCCCCGGCTGAGACAGCACAGGCAGCCCGCCGCCGGCCCTTCCCACCCCGTGCAGGCACCCCTGCATACGGGCCTCCGGCAGGGCCGGCCTGCCGCCCCCAGCCACCCCCCGCAAGCCCCCCCCACCGCCGCCCCGGCTCAGAGAGCACAGGCAGCCCGCCGCCGGCCCTTCCCACCCCGTGCAGGCACCCCTGCATACGGGCCTCCGGCAGGGCCGGCCTGCCGCCCCCAGCCACCCCTCCGCAAGCCCCCCCACCGCCGCCCCGGCTGAGAGAGCACAGGCAGCCCGCCGCCGGCCCTTCCCACCCCGTGCAGGCACCCCTGCATACGGGCCTCCGGCAGGGCCGGCCTGCCGCCCCCAGCCACCCCCCGCAAGCCCCCCCACCGCCGCCCCGGCTGAGAGAGCACAGACAGCCCGCCGCCGGCCCTTCCCACCCCGTGCAGGCACCCCTGCATACGGGCCTCCGGCAGGGCCGGCCTGCCGACCCCAGCCACCCCCCGCAAGCCCCCCCACCGCCGCCCCGACTGAGACAGCACAGGCAGCCCGCCGCCGGCCCTTCCCACCCCGTGCAGGCACCCCTGCATACGGGCCTCCGGCAGGGCCGGCCTGCCGCCCCCAGCCACCCCCCGCAAGCCCCCCCACCGCCGCCCCGGCTGAGAGAGCACAGACAGCCCGCCGCCGGCCCTTCCCACCCCGTGCAGGCACCCCTGCATACGGGCCTCCGGCAGGGCCGGCCTGCCGACCCCAGCCACCCCCCGCAAGCCCCCCCACCGCCGCCCCGACTGAGACAGCACAGGCAGCCCGCCGCCGGCCCTTCCCACCCCGTGCAGGCACCCCTGCATACGGGCCTCCGGCAGGGCCGGCCTGCCGCCCCCAGCCACCCCCCGCAACCCCCCCCACCGCCGCCCCAGCTGAGAGAGCACAGGCAGCCCGCCGCCGGCCCTTCCCACCCCGTGCAGGCACCCCTGCATACGGGCCTCCGGCAGGGCCGGCCTGCCGCCCCCAGCCACCCCCCACAAGCCCCCCCACCGCCGCCCCGGCTGAGACAGCACAGGCAGCCCGCCGCCGGCCCTTCCCACCCCGTGCAGGCACCCCTGCATACGGGCCTCCGGCAGGGCCGGCCTGCCGACCCCAGCCACCCCCCGCAAGCCCCCCCACCGCCGCCCCGGCTGAGAGAGCACAGGCAGCCCGCCGCCGCCCCTTCCCACCCCGTGCAGGCACCCCTGCATACGGGCCTCCGGCAGGGCCGGCCTGCCGCCCCCAGCCACCCGCCACAGGCCCCCCCACCGCCGCCCCGGCTGAGACAGCACAGGCAGCCCGCCGCCGGCCCTTCCCACCCCGTGCAGGCACCCCTGCATACGGGCCTCCGGCAGGGCCGGCCTGCCGCCCACAGCCACCCCCCGCAACCCCCCCCACCGCCGCCCCGGCTGAGACAGCACAGGCAGCCCGCCGCCGGCCCTTCCCACCCCGTGCAGGCACCCCTGCATACGGGCCTCCGGCAGGGCCGGCCTGCCGCCCCCAGCCACCCCCCGCAAGCCCCCCCCACCGCCGCCCCGGCTCAGAGAGCACAGGCAGCCCGCCGCCGGCCCTTCCCACCCCGTGCAGGCACCCCTGCATACGGGCCTCCGGCAGGGCCGGCCTGCCGCCCCCAGCCACCCCTCCGCAAGCCCCCCCACCGCCGCCCCGGCTGAGAGAGCACAGGCAGCCCGCCGCCGGCCCTTCCCACCCCGTGCAGGCACCCCTGCATACGGGCCTCCGGCAGGGCCGGCCTGCCGCCCCCAGCCACCCCCCGCAAGCCCCCCCACCGCCGCCCCGGCTGAGAGAGCACAGACAGCCCGCCGCCGGCCCTTCCCACCCCGTGCAGGCACCCCTGCATACGGGCCTCCGGCAGGGCCGGCCTGCCGACCCCAGCCACCCCCCGCAAGCCCCCCCACCGCCGCCCCGACTGAGACAGCACAGGCAGCCCGCCGCCGGCCCTTCCCACCCCGTGCAGGCACCCCTGCATACGGGCCTCCGGCAGGGCCGGCCTGCCGCCCCCAGCCACCCCCCGCAAGCCCCCCCACCGCCGCCCCGGCTGAGAGAGCACAGACAGCCCGCCGCCGGCCCTTCCCACCCCGTGCAGGCACCCCTGCATACGGGCCTCCGGCAGGGCCGGCCTGCCGACCCCAGCCACCCCCCGCAAGCCCCCCCACCGCCGCCCCGACTGAGACAGCACAGGCAGCCCGCCGCCGGCCCTTCCCACCCCGTGCAGGCACCCCTGCATACGGGCCTCCGGCAGGGCCGGCCTGCCGCCCCCAGCCACCCCCCGCAACCCCCCCCACCGCCGCCCCAGCTGAGAGAGCACAGGCAGCCCGCCGCCGGCCCTTCCCACCCCGTGCAGGCACCCCTGCATACGGGCCTCCGGCAGGGCCGGCCTGCCGCCCCCAGCCACCCCCCACAAGCCCCCCCACCGCCGCCCCGGCTGAGACAGCACAGGCAGCCCGCCGCCGGCCCTTCCCACCCCGTGCAGGCACCCCTGCATACGGGCCTCCGGCAGGGCCGGCCTGCCGACCCCAGCCACCCCCCGCAAGCCCCCCCACCGCCGCCCCGGCTGAGAGAGCACAGGCAGCCCGCCGCCGCCCCTTCCCACCCCGTGCAGGCACCCCTGCATACGGGCCTCCGGCAGGGCCGGCCTGCCGCCCCCAGCCACCCGCCACAGGCCCCCCCACCGCCGCCCCGGCTGAGACAGCACAGGCAGCCCGCCGCCGGCCCTTCCCACCCCGTGCAGGCACCCCTGCATACGGGCCTCCGGCAGGGCCGGCCTGCCGCCCACAGCCACCCCCCGCAACCCCCCCCACCGCCGCCCCGGCTGAGACAGCACAGGCAGCCCGCCGCCGGCCCTTCCCACCCCGTGCAGGCACCCCTGCATACGGGCCTCCGGCAGGGCCGGCCTGCCGCCCCCAGCCACCCCCCGCAAGCCCCCCCCACCGCCGCCCCGGCTCAGAGAGCACAGGCAGCCCGCCGCCGGCCCTTCCCACCCCGTGCAGGCACCCCTGCATACGGGCCTCCGGCAGGGCCGGCCTGCCGCCCCCAGCCACCCCTCCGCAAGCCCCCCCACCGCCGCCCCGGCTGAGAGAGCACAGGCAGCCCGCCGCCGGCCCTTCCCACCCCGTGCAGGCACCCCTGCATACGGGCCTCCGGCAGGGCCGGCCTGCCGCCCCCAGCCACCCCCCGCAAGCCCCCCCACCGCCGCCCCGGCTGAGAGATCACAGGCAGCCCGCCGCCGGCCCTTCCCACCCCGTGCAGGCACCCCTGCATACGGGCCTCCGGCAGGGCCGGCCTGCCGCCCCCAGCCACCCCCCACAAGCCCCCCCACCGCCGCCTCGGCTGAGAGAGCACAGGCACCCCGCCGCCGGCCCTTCCTACCCCGTGCAGGCACCCCTGCATACGGGCCTCCGGCCGGGCCGGCCTGCCGCCCCCAGCCACCCCCCACAAGCCCCCCCACCGCCGCCCCGGCTGAGACAGCACAGGCAGCCCGCCGCCGCCCCTTCCCACCCCGAGCAGGCACCCCTGCATACGGGCCTCCGGCAGGACCGGCCTGCCGCCCCCAGACAAACCCCGCAAGCCCCCCCACCGCCGCCCCGGCTGAGAGAGCACAGGCACCCCGCCGCCGCCCCTTCCCACCCCGTGCAGGCACCCCTGCATACGGGCCTCCGGCAGGGCCGGCCTGCCGCCCCCAGCCACCCCCCGCAAGCCCCCCCCACCGCCGCCCCGGCTCAGAGAGCACAGGCAGCCCGCCGCAGGCCCACCCACCCCGTGCAGGCACCCCTGCATACGGGCCTCCGGCAGGGCCGGCCTGCCGCCCCCAGCCACCCCCCGCAAGCCCCCCCCACCGCCGCCCCGGCTCAGAGAGCACAGGCAGCCCGCCGCAGGCCCACCCACCCCGTGCAGGCACCCCTGCATACGGGCCTCCGGCAGGGCCGGCCTGCCGCCCCCAGCCACCCCCCACAAGCCCCCCCACCGCCGCCCCGGCTGAGAGAGCACAGGCAGCCCGCCGCCGGCCCTTCCCACCCCGTGCAGGCACCCCTGCATACGGGCCTCCGGCAGGGCCGGCCTGCCGCCCCCAGCCACCCCCCGCAAGCCCCCCCACCGCCGCCCCGGCTGAGAGAGCACAGGCAGCCCGCCGCCGCCCCTTCCCACCCCGTGCAGGCACCCCTGCATACGGGCCTCCGGCAGGGCCGGCCTGCCGCCCCCAGCCACCCCCCGCAAGCCCCCCCACCGCCGCCCCGGCTGAGAGAGCACAGGCAGCCCGCCGCCGGCCCTTCCCACCCCGTGCAGGCACCCCTGCATACGGGCCTCCGGCAGGGCCGGCCTGCCGACCCCAGCCACCCCCCGCAAGCCCCCCCCACCGCCGCCCCGGCTCAGAGAGCACAGGCAGCCCGCCGCCGGCCCTTCCCACCCCGTGCGGGCACCCCTGCATACGGGCCTCCGGCAGGGCCGGCCTGCCGCCCCCAGCCACCCCCCGCAACCCCCCCCACCGCCGCCCCGGCTGAGAGATCACAGGCAGCCCGCCGCCGGCCCTTCCCACCCCGTGCAGGCACCCCTGCATACGGGCCTCCGGCAGGGCCGGCCTGCCGACCCCAGCCACCCCCCGCAAGCCCCCCCCACCGCCGCCCCGGCTCAGAGAGCACAGGCAGCCCGCCGCAGGCCCACCCACCCCGTGCAGGCACCCCTGCATACGGGCCTCCGGCAGGGCCGGCCTGCCGACCCCAGCCACCCCCCGCAAGCCCCCCCACCGCCGCCCCGGCTGAGAGAGCACAGACAGCCCGCTGCCGGCCCTTCCCACCCCGTGCAGGCACCCCTGCATACGGGCCTCCGGCAGGGCCGGCCTGCCGCCCCCAGCCACCCCCAGCAAGCCCCCCCCACCGCCGCCCCGGCTCAGAGAGCACAGGCAGCCCGCCGCCGGCCCTTCCCACCCCGTGCAGGCACCCCTGCATACGGGCCTCCGGCAGGGCCGGCCTGCCGACCCCAGCCATCCCCCGCAAGCCCCTCCACCGCCGCCCCGACTGAGACAGCACAGGCAGCCCGCCGCCGGCCCTTCCCACCCCGTGCAGGCACCCCTGCATACGGGCCTCCGGCAGGGCCGGCCTGCCGCCCCCAGCCACCCCCCGCAAGCCCCCCCACCGCCGCCCCGGCTGAGACAGCACAGGCAGCCCGCCGCCGCCCCTTCCCACCCCGTGCAGGCACCCCTGCATACGGGCCTCCGGCAGGGCCGGCCTGCCGCCCCCAGCCACCCCCCGCAAGCCCCCCCACCGCCGCCCCGGCTGAGAGAGCACAGACAGCCCGCCGCCGGCCCTTCCCACCCCGTGCAGGCACCCCTGCATACGGGCCTCCGGCAGGGCCGGCCTGCCGCCCCCAGCCACCCCCAGCAAGCCCCCCCACCGCCGCCCCGGCTGAGAGAGCACAGGCACCCCGCCGCCGGCCCTTCCCACCCCGTGCAGGCACCCCTGCATACGGGCCTCCGGCAGGGCCGGCCTGCCGCCCCCAGCCACCCCCCGCAAGCCCCCCCACCGCCGCCCCGGCTCAGAGAGCACAGGCACCCCGCCGCCGCCCCTTCCCACCCCGTGCAGGCACCCCTGCATACGGGCCTCCGGCAGGGCCGGCCTGCCGCCCCCAGCCACCCCCCGCAAGCCCCCCCCACCGCCGCCCCGGCTCAGAGAGCACAGGCAGCCCGCCGCAGGCCCTTCCCACCCCGTGCAGGCACCCCTGCATACGGGCCACCGGCAGGGCCGGCCTGCCGACCCCAGCCATCCCCCGCAAGCCCCCCCACCGCCGCCCCGGCTGAGACAGCACAGGCAGCCCGCCGCCGGCCCTTCCCACCCCGTGCAGGCACCCCTGCATACGGGCCTCCGGCAGGGCCGGCCTGCCGCCCCCAGCCACCCCCCGCAAGCCCCCCCACCGCCGCCCCGGCTGAGACAGCACAGGCAGCCCGCCGCCGCCCCTTCCCACCCCGTGCAGGCACCCCTGCATACGGGCCTCCGGCAGGGCCGGCCTGCCGCCCCCAGCCACCCCCCGCAAGCCCCCCCACCGCCGCCCCGGCTGAGAGAGCACAGGCAGCCCGCCGCCGGCCCTTCCCACCCCGTGCAGGCACCCCTGCATACGGGCCTCCGGCAGGGCCGGCCTGCCGACCCCAGCCACCCCCCGCAAGCCCCCCCCACCGCCGCCCCGGCTCAGAGAGCACAGGCAGCCCGCCGCCGGCCCTTCCCACCCCGTGCAGGCACCCCTGCATACGGGCCTCCGGCAGGGCCGGCCTGCCGCCCCCAGCCACCCCCCGCAACCCCCCCCACCGCCGCCCCGGCTGAGAGATCACAGGCAGCCCGCCGCCGGCCCTTCCCACCCCGTGCAGGCACCCCTGCATACGGGCCTCCGGCAGGGCCGGCCTGCCGACCCCAGCCACCCCCCGCAAGCCCCCCCCACCGCCGCCCCGGCTCAGAGAGCACAGGCAGCCCGCCGCAGGCCCACCCACCCCGTGCAGGCACCCCTGCATACGGGCCTCCGGCAGGGCCGACCTGCCGCCCCCAGCCACCCCCCACAAGCCCCCCCACCGCCGCCCCGGCTGAGACAGCACAGGCACCCCGCCGCCGCCCCTTCCCACCCCGTGCAGGCACCCCTGCATACGGGCCTCCGGCACGGCCGGCCTGCCGCCCCCAGCCACCCCCCACAAGCCCCCCCACCGCCGCCCCGGCTGAGAGAGCACAGGCACCCCGCCGCCGCCCCTTCCCACCCCGTGCAGGCACCCCTGCATACGGGCCTCCGGCAGGGCCGGCCTGCCGACCCCAGCCACCCCCCGCAAGCCCCCCCACCGCCGCCCCGGCTGAGAGAGCACAGGCAGCCCGCCGCCGGCCCTTCCCACCCCGTGCAGGCACCCCTGCATACGGGCCTCCAGCACGGGCGACCCGCTCTGTCCGCAGGGAGGACAGGTCTACCCCTTCTGGCGGCAGGGAGACCAGGTCTACCCGTTCTGCCGGCAGGGATGCCAGGTCTACCCGTTTTACCGGCAGGGATGCCAGGTCTACCCATTTACCGGCAGGGATGCCCGGTCTACCCGTTCTGGCTGCAGGGAGACCAGGTCTACCCGTTTTTCCTGCAGGGAGACCAGGTCTACCCGTTCTGCCGGCAGGGAGGCCAGGTCTACCCGTTTTACCGGCAGGGAGGCCAGGTCTACCCGTATTGCCGGCAGGGAGGCCAGGTCTACCCGTTTTACCGGCAGGGATGCCAGGTCTACCCGTTCTAGCGGCAGGGAGACCAGGTCTACCCGTATTGCCGGCAGGGATGCCAGGTCTACCCGTTTTACCGGCAGGGATGCCAGGTCTACCCATTTACCGGCAGGGATGCCAGGTCTACCCGTTCTGGCTGCAGGGAGGCCAGGTCTACCCATATTGCCGGCAGGGAGACCAGGTCTACCCATTTACCGGCAGGGATGCCAGGTCTACCCGTTCTGGCGGCAGGGAGAACAGGTCTACCCTTTTTGCCGGCAGGGAGACCAGGTCTACCCGTTTTGCCGGCAGGGAGACCAGGTCTACCCGTTCTGGCTGCAGGGAGACCAGGTCTACCCGTTTTGCCGGCAGGGATAACAGGTCTACCCGTTTTACCTGCAGGGAGACCAGGTCTACCCATTTACCGGCAGGGAGACCAGGTCTACCCGTTTTGCCGGCAGGGATGCCAGGTCTACCCGTTCTGGCGGCAGGGAGAACAGGTCTACCCGTTTTACCTGCAGGGAGAACAGGTCTACCCGTTTTACCGGCAGGGAGACCAGGTCTACCCGTTTTGCCGGCAGGGATGCCAGGTCTACCCGTTTTACCTGCAGGGATGCCAGGTCTACCCGTTTTACCGGCAGGGAGGCCAGGTCTACCCGTTCTGCCGGCAGGGAGGCCAGGTCTACCCGTTCTAGCGGCAGGGAGACCAGGTCTACCCATTTACCGGCAGGGAGACCAGGTCTACCCGTTTTGCCGGCAGGGAGGCCAGGTCTACCCGTTTTACCGGCAGGGAGGCCAGGTCTACCCGTTTTACCTGCAGGGAGAACAGGTCTACCCGTTTTACCGGCAGGGAGACCAGGTCTACCCGTTTTGCCGGCAGGGATGCCAGGTCTACCCGTTGTGGCGGCAGGGAGGCCAGGTCTACCCGTTCTGCCGGCAGGGAGGCCAGGTCTACCCGTTTTACCTGCAGGGAGGCCAGGTCTACCCGTTTTGGCGGCAGGGAGACCAGGTCTACCCGTTTTGCCGGCAGGGATGCCAGGTCTACCCGCTTCCGGCAGGGATGCCAGGTCTACCCGGTTCCAGGCAGGGAGGCCTCGTCTACCCGTTCTGCCGGCAGGGAGGCCAGGTCTACCCGTTTTACCGGCAGGGATGCCAGGTCTACCCGCTTCCGGCAGGGATGCCAGGTCTACCCGGTTCCAGGCAGGGAGGCCTCGTCTACCCGTTCTGCCGGCAGGGAGGCCAGGTCTACCCGTTTTACCGTCCGCCGGGTCCGGTGTGCCCGATGTGGCCGCCGGAGCTGCCGGCGGAAAGGGATGCCTCGTCTACCTCGCTCCGGCGGGACTTTGGCTCCACCGCGGTTCTGGCAGGTAGACGTCTTGCCCGGTTCTTCTTCGGAGCTGCCGAAGGGGTCGCTGCTTTGCGCTGCCTCCAGTTACGTCATGGTAAGAGTCGGCGGCGCTCGCGCGCCTCCCCGCTGGGGGAAGACGGTTCTCTTCGAGCCCGCCGGGGCCGGGGACCTCGCTGTCCGTATACTAGGGCAGAGGGCTGGCGCTCGCGGACCAGCGCCATCGAACCGCTGCAGCTACTCGCGGTTCAGCCGGCAGACTCGGGCGTTGCACGGCGGCTGTGGCCGTGGCCGTT
>NW_027448981.1:95000-97500 GCF_030867145.1 Opisthocomus hoazin
GGCCCGGCTCCCGCGCGGGAGCCGCGTGCGTGCGTGAGGGAGGGGGAGGGGGCGTCCCCTCCCCCCGCCGCTCCCCGGAGGCGCTCTCCTCGTCCTGTCGCCCGCCGCCGCCGTCGTCTCGTGCGGCTCGTCCTCCGACGCGCGCGGGTGCGTCGACCTGTCGGCCGCGGACGCCGCGCCCCCCGCCGGCTCCCCGCTTCCCGCGTCTGCGCGGGAAGCAAGAGGGGGGGATGCCGGCGGGGCAACGCGGCGAGCACGGCCGGCAGAGCACCGGCCTGCTCGGCGGGCCGGGGGGCGAGCGTCGAGCGACGGCGGCGGCACCGGGGGCCGCAAGCGCGACAGCCGAGGGGTGTCGCCGTCTTCGGGGGGCGGCAGCTCCTGGGGGGGGGGTGGGGCGGCGCCAGCGGCGGCGCCGTCTACCCCCCCGCGCGCGGGACAGGGCTGTCTCCGGGCGTTCCGGGCCGTGGCGCGGGTGTGCGCACGGCGTTTCGGGCGGCGCGGCGGCCGGACCCGCGAACCTCCCCTCCGACCCGGCACGGCTGCCTCTCGAAGAGGGAGCCGTGGCGGGAAGGGGGGGGGCGCGAGCGCGGTCTCGGCCGCTGGCGCCGCCCGGGGCGGGCGAGGCCCCCCCCCGGCCGGGTCGCGTCCCGCGCGAGCGGGCGGCCCGAGCCACGTCTCTCCCCCCGGGCGCAGCGCCGGGCTATCGAGGGAAACCCCGGGCCCCGGGGCTAAGGAGGACGAGGTGGTGGCGGCGGATGCCGGGCGCGCCCCCGCGGGCGGACGCTCCCCCGAGGGCGGCAGCCGGGGGAGGCACCCCCGCGGGGCCATGCAGGTCGTTTCCCTCACCCCAGGGCCAGGTACCTAGCGTCCGCGCTTCGGCGGCCCTCCCTCGGCCGAGTCCGGGGGTCAAAGGCCAAAGGAGCCGGGCGGCGGTTTAAAGACTCGAGCGGCACGGCGCGAGCCGCGGGGGGGGCGTCCGCCCCCGCGGGCCGCCGTGCCGGAGAAGGGGGGGCGTCTCGCTGCCCCAACCTGCCCCCCCTCTCCGCGGGCCGGTCTCGGCGGAGAGACCGCGGCGCGGGTCGGCCGCGGCCGACCTGCCCGCCCTCGCAAACGGGGCCACCCGCCGGCCGGAGCGCGGGCTCCGCGCCGGGGGAAAGAAAGGCGCGGCGAGCCCCCGCGGGGGGGGGGCGGCCGCCGGGGGGCCGCCCCGCGCCTTTGGACGCTCGCGCTGCGGCCGCGCTCGGGGCGCGCCGCGCTCCCCTCTCCCGCTCCTCGCCCCGCCCTCGGCGCCCAGGGAAAGAAAGGGGGGGGCGAGCCACACCCCCCCAGGCCGAGCGGCGGCGGCGCCGCTCGGCGTGCCGGTCGGTGCCGGTCGTCCGTCGGGTCGTCCGGGAGGGTTCCCCGGCCGCATCCGCTGGCGGCCGTCCCGTCCCGCGTTTCCCCGCCCGTCGCTTCCGTCTCGAGGGCGGGCGCGCGGCGCGGGGGCGTCCCGCTCCGGGTCTTCGCGTGGAAACGGGGAGAGTGGGAGCCGCCCCCCGCGCTCAGCGCCGTCCGCCTTTCCGCTGGGGCCGTGCCGGCGGCCCCAGGGGGCCGAGGCGAGAAGCGGCTGCGGCGGCGGTTTTCGCGGCGGCGGTGGCGGCCGCCGCCGCCGGGCGGGGTGGCCGGGTTCGCCCATCCGGCGCGGGCCGGTGGGCGGCCGCGCGTCGCCGGCTCGCGCTCCAGTGGCCGGCCGCGCTTCCTCCGGCGTCGGTGGAAGGCGGCGTCGGCGCCGAGGTTCGCCGGCGGGGCGAGAGGCGACCGTGGTGGGCGGAGCCGGCTCGTCGCAGCGCGGGCGCAGCCGGGCGTCCGGCTCCCGAGCGAAGGCGGGCAGGCGTCGCGGCCGGGCGTGCCGTAGCCTCCGGGGGGAGGCCGGTCCGAGCCCGGGCGCCTGGGCCGCCCCCGAAGCGCGCCAAGGGTGTGTGTGTGTGTGTTGCGTACGTTTCCCCAGGGTCGGTCGGGAGCGCGGGCTCCCCCGCCCTTTGGCCGCTCGGGGTTTTCCGTTGTTTTCCGTTTCCCCTGTGCTCGTACGGTCAAGCCGAGGCGAGGGCCTCTCCGTCGCGCCGCGTCGCGCCGCCGCGCCGCGCCCCCTCCGCGCGTGCGGAGGGGGGTGGGCGGCGGCGGGGCCGGCGGTCGGTCCGGCCGTCCTCAGAGAAGGGGCCGCTCTCGGCGAGCGGTCCCGGCCCCTCCGCGCGCGCGGGGCGGTGCCGAAACCGAGACAACTCTTAGCGGTGGATCACTCGGCTCGTGCGTCGATGAAGAACGCAGCTAGCTGCGAGAATTAATGTGAATTGCAGGACACATTGATCATCGACACTTCGAACGCACTCGCGGCCCCGGGTTCCTCCCGGGGCTACGCCTGTCTGAGCGTCGCTTTACGATCAATCGCCGTCTGCGCCGCCGAGCCCCCCCGCCCCAGCGCGGGGGGGGGGGGGCCGGCGGGCCAGCAGCGGCGCGGCTGGGG
>NW_027448981.1:105000-115000 GCF_030867145.1 Opisthocomus hoazin
CGCCGACCCGGTCCCGGGTAGACCTGTCCTCCCCGCCGACCCGGTCCCGGGTAGACGTGGTGGCCGGCCGGGACTCGGGATCGGGGGCGGGCGCGGTCGGGTAGACCTGTCCTCCCCGCCGACCCGGTCCCGGGTAGACCTGTCCTCCCCGCCGACCCGGTCCCGGGTAGACCGGTCCTCCCCGCGGACCCGGTCCCGGGTAGACCGGTCCTCCCCGCCGACCCGGTCCCGGGTAGACCTGTCCTCCCCGCCGACCCGGTCCCGGGTAGACCTGTCCTCCCCGCCGACCCGGTCCCGGGTAGACCGGTCCTCCCCGCCGACCCGGTCCCGGGTAGACCTGTCCTCCCCGCCGAACCGGTCCCGGGTAGACCTGTCCTCCCCGCCGACCCGGTCCCGGGTAGACGTGGTGGCCGGCCGGGACTCGGGATCGGGGGCGGGCGCGGTCGGGTAGACCTGTCCTCCCCGCCGACCCGGTCCCGGGTAGACCTGTCCTCCCCGCCGACCCGGTCCCGGGTAGACGTGGTGGCCGGCCGGGACGCGGGGTCGGGGGGGCGCTGTCGTCCAGACCCGTCGGCCAGACCCGTCCCCGTCCCCGTCCCCGTCCCCGTCCCCGTCCCCGTCCCCGTCCCGTTCCCGCCCCCCCCGCCACCCCCTTCCGCGGCACCAACCCCCCCCGCAAGCAACGGGAAGGGGCGCAGCTTTCTATCAGCTCGGCTGAAACGCCCGAAGGCGGGGCGGCGTCTGTGTTTCAAAAGCGGAAAAAAAATAAAAAAGCAACAAAAACCAAAAAATTCCCGCCGCCCCGCCCCCCCACCCACCCCCCCCCCCCCACCTCCCCCCGTGCAGGCACCCCTGCAAACGGGCCTCCGGCACGGCAGCCCGGCCGCCGCACCCCCACCCGCAAGCCCCCCCCCACCGCCGCCCCGGCCGAGAGCGCACAAGCAGCCCCTGCCGCCGCCCCCCCCCACCCCCCCCCCGGTGCGGGCACCCCTGCATACGGGCCTCCGGCACGGCCGCTCCGCTGCCCCCCCCCACCCCGCCACCCCCCCACCGCCGCCCCGGCCGAGAGCGCACAAGCAGCCCCTGCCGCCGCCCCCCCCCCCCCCCCCCCCGACTCAAACCTCAATCTTCTCGGAAAAGAGGCCCCGTCCCCAGCCTACCTCAGCGCAAGGCTCCCCGCCTGCTCCTCGACCCCGTCTCTCAGTCTCTGTCTCCCCCTTCTGCCGCGGGGAAGCGCCCGCCCCTTGCCGGCGGGTGGGCGGGGCGGGCCGGCTCGGGTTCCGGTTGCTAAGCAGCAGGGTGGCACTCGTTGACCCCGGGCGCCGCTCCGTCTGCCGATGGGCGGGCCGGTGCTGGCTCTCAAGAACTTTTTGTAACTGTTTCCCTGCTCTGCTTTGGTTTTGTTTTTTTTTCTCGCCCACCGTCAGAACCGATGCAGAGTAAGAAAGCCTTCAGCGAGACAGTCCGGCCAAGCTTAGCGCCTTCCACTAGATACGGCGAAGTCTCGGAAACGGGGGGTGGCGAGGGGAATTTCAGGCGCGCGCCGCCTCCCCCCTCCTGCACCACCCCCCCCCGCAAGCGACGGGAAGGGGCGCCGCTTTCCATCAGCTCGGCTGAAACGCCCGAGGACGGGGCGGCGTCTCTGTTTCAAAAGCGGAAAAAGAAATAAAAAAGCAACAAAAACCAAAAAATTCCCGCCGCCCCCCCCAACCCACCCCCGTGCAGGCACCCCTGCAAACGGGCCTCCGGCAGGGCCGGCCTGCCGCCCCCAGCCACCCCCCGCAAGCCCCCCCACCGCCGCCCCGGCTGAGAGAGCACAGGCAGCCCGCCGCCGCCCCTTCCCACCCCGTGCAGGCACCCCTGCATACGGGCCTCCGG
This sequence comes from Opisthocomus hoazin, assembly GCF_030867145.1. NCBI lineage: Eukaryota > Metazoa > Chordata > Aves > Opisthocomiformes > Opisthocomidae > Opisthocomus > Opisthocomus hoazin. The sequence continues at coordinate 106,879 of NW_027448981.1, forward strand.
CAGGGCCGGCCTGCCGCCCCCAGCCACCCCCCGCAAGCCCCCCCACCGCCGCCCCGGCTGAGAGAGCACAGGCAGCCCGCCGCCGGCCCTTCCCACCCCGTGCAGGCACCCCTGCATAGGGGCCTCCGGCAGGGCCGGCCTGCCGCCCCCAGCCACCCCCCGCAAGCCCCCCCACCGCCGCCCCGGCTGAGAGAGCACAGGAACCCCGCCGCCGGCCCTTCCCACCCCGTGCAGGCACCCCTGCATACGGGCCTCCGGCAGGGCCGGCCTGCCGCCCCCAGCCACCCCCCGCAAGCCCCCCCACCGCCGCCCCGGCTCAGAGAGCACAGGCACCCCGCCGCCGCCCCTTCCCACCCCGTGCAGGCACCCCTGCATACGGGCCTCCGGCAGGGCCGGCCTGCCGCCCCCAGCCACCCCCCGCAAGCCCCCCCCACCGCCGCCCCGGCTCAGAGAGCACAGGCAGCCCGCCGCAGGCCCACCCACCCCGTGCAGGCACCCCTGCATACGGGCCTCCGGCAGGGCCGGCCTGCCGACCCCAGCCATCCCCCGCAAGCCCCTCCACCGCCGCCCCGACTGAGACAGCACAGGCAGCCCGCCGCCGGCCCTTCCCACCCCGTGCAGGCACCCCTGCATACGGGCCTCCGGCAGGGCCGGCCTGCCGCCCCCAGCCACCCCCCGCAAGCCCCCCCACCGCCGCCCCGGCTCAGAGAGCACAGTCACCCCGCCGCCGCCCCTTCCCACCCCGTGCAGGCACCCCTGCATACGGGCCTCCGGCAGGGCCGGCCTGCCGCCCCCAGCCACCCCCCGCAAGCCCCCCCCACCGACGCCCCGGCTCAGAGCGCACAGGCAGCCCGCCGCCGGCCCTTCCCACCCCGTGCAGGCACCCCTGCATACGGGCCTCCGGCAGGGCCGGCCTGCCGCCCCCAGCCACCCCCCGCAACCCCCCCCACCGCCGCCCCGGCTGAGAGATCACAGGCAGCCCGCCGCCGGCCCTTCCCACCCCGTGCAGGCACCCCTGCATACGGGCCTCCGGCAGGGCCGGCCTGCCGACCCCAGCCACCCCCCGCAAGCCCCCCCCACCGCCGCCCCGGCTCAGAGAGCACAGGCAGCCCGCCGCAGGCCCACCCACCCCGTGCAGGCACCCCTGCATACGGGCCTCCGGCAGGGCCGGCCTGCCGACCCCAGCCACCCCCCGCAAGCCCCCCCACCGCCGCCCCGACTGAGACAGCACAGGCAGCCCGCCGCCGGCCCTTCCCACCCCGTGCAGGCACCCCTGCATACGGGCCTCCGGCAGGGCCGGCCTGCCGCCCCCAGCCACCCCCCGCAACCCCCCCCACCGCCGCCCCGGCTGAGAGAGCACAGGCAGCCCGCCGCCGGCCCTTCCCACCCCGTGCAGGCACCCCTGCATACGGGCCTCCGGCAGGGCCGGCCTGCCGCCCCCAGCCACCCCCCACAAGCCCCCCCACCGCCGCCCCGGCTGAGACAGCACAGGCAGCCCGCCGCCGGCCCTTCCCACCCAGTGCAGGCACCCCTGCATACGGGCCTCCGGCAGGGCCGGCCTGCCGCCCCCAGCCACCCCCCGCAAGCCCCCCCACCGCCGCCCCGGCTGAGAGAGCACAGGCAGCCCGCCGCCGGCCCTTCTCACCCCGTGCAGGCACCCCTGCATACGGGCCTCCGGCAGGGCCGGCCTGCCGCCCCCAGCCACCCGCCACAGGCCCCCCCACCGCCGCCCCGGCTGAGACAGCACAGGCAGCCCGCCGCCGGCCCTTCCCACCCCGTGCAGGCACCCCTGCATACGGGCCTCCGGCAGGGCCGGCCTGCCGCCCCCAGCCACCCCCCGCAACCCCCCCCACCGCCGCCCCGGCTGAGAGAGCACAGGCAGCCCGCCGCCGGCCCTTCCCACCCCGTGCAGGCACCCCTGCATACGGGCCTCCGGCAGGGCCGGCCTGCCGCCCACAGCCACCCCCCGCAACCCCCCCCACCGCCGCCCCGGCTGAGAGAGCACAGGCAGCCCGCCGCCGGCCCTTCCCACCCCGTGCAGGCACCCCTGCATACGGGCCTCCGGCAGGGCCGGCCTGCCGACCCCCAGCCACCCCCCGCAAGCCCCCCCCACCGCCGCCCCGGCTCAGAGAGCACAGGCAGCCCGCCGCAGGCCCACCCACCCCGTGCAGGCACCCCTGCATACGGGCCTCCGGCAGGGCCGGCCTGCCGACCCCAGCCACCCCCCGCAAGCCCCCCCACCGCCGCCCCGACTGAGACAGCACAGGCAGCCCGCCGCCGGCCCTTCCCACCCCGTGCAGGCACCCCTGCATACGGGCCTCCGGCAGGGCCGGCCTGCCGCCCCCAGCCACCCCCCGCAACCCCCCCCACCGCCGCCCCGGCTGAGAGAGCACAGGCAGCCCGCCGCCGGCCCTTCCCACCCCGTGCAGGCACCCCTGCATACGGGCCTCCGGCAGGGCCGGCCTGCCGCCCCCAGCCACCCCTTGCAAGCCCCCCCACCGCCGCCCCGGCTGAGACAGCACAGGCAGCCCGCCGCCGGCCCTTCCCACCCCGTGCAGGCACCCCTGCATACGGGCCTCCGGCAGGGCCGGCCTGCCGACCCCAGCCACCCCTCCGCAAGCCCCCCCACCGCCGCCCCGGCTCAGAGAGCACAGGCAGCCCGCCGCCGGCCCTTCCCACCCCGTGCAGGCACCCCTGCATACGGGCCTCCGGCAGGGCCGGCCTGCCGCCCCCAGCCACCCGCCGCAGGCCCCCCCACCGCCGCCCCGGCTGAGACAGCAGAGGCAGCCCGCCGCTGCCCCTTCCCACCCCGTGCAGGCACCCCTGCATACGGGCCTCCGGCAGGGCCGGCCTGCCGCCCCCAGCCACCCCCCACAAGCCCCCCCACCGCCGCCTCGGCTGAGAGAGCACAGGCACCCCGCCGCCGGCCCTTCCTACCCCGTGCAGGCACCCCTGCATACGGGCCTCCGGCCGGGCCGGCCTGCCGCCCCCAGCCACCCCCCACAAGCCCCCCCACCGCCGCCCCGGCTGAGACAGCACAGGCAGCCCGCCGCCGCCCCTTCCCACCCCGTGCAGGCACCCCTGCATACGGGCCTCCGGCAGGACCGGCCTGCCGCCCCCAGACAACCCCCGCAAGCCCCCCCACCGCCGCCCCGGCTGAGAGAGCACAGGCACCCCGCCGCCGCCCCTTCCCACCCCGTGCAGGCACCCCTGCATACGGGCCTCCGGCAGGGCCGGCCTGCCGCCCCCAGCCACCCCCCGCAAGCCCCCCCCACCGCCGCCCCGGCTCAGAGAGCACAGGCAGCCCGCCGCAGGCCCACCCACCCCGTGCAGGCACCCCTGCATACGGGCCTCCGGCAGGGCCGGCCTGCCGACCCCAGCCACCCCCCGCAAGCCCCCCCCACCGCCGCCCCGGCTCAGAGAGCACAGGCAGCCCGCCGCAGGCCCACCCACCCCGTGCAGGCACCCCTGCATACGGGCCTCCGGCAGGGCCGGCCTGCCGACCCCAGCCACCCCCCGCAAGCCCCCCCACCGCCGCCCCGGCTGAGAGAGCACAGGCAGCCCGCCGCCGCCCCTTCCCACCCCGTGCAGGCACCCCTGCATACGGGCCTCCGGCAGGGCCGGCCTGCCGACCCCAGCCACCCCCCGCAAGCCCCCCCACCGCCGCCCCTGCTGAGAGAGCAGAGGCAGCCCGCCGCCGCCCCTTCCCACCCCGTGCAGGCACCCCTGCATACGGGCCTCCGGCAGGGCCGGCCTGCCGCCCCCAGCCACCCCCCGCAAGCCCCCCCACCGCCGCCCCGGCTGAGAGAGCACAGGCAGCCCGCCGCCGGCCCTTCCCACCCCGTGCAGGCACCCCTGCATAGGGGCCTCCGGCAGGGCCGGCCTGCCGCCCCCAGCCACCCCCCGCAAGCCCCCCCACCGCCGCCCCGGCTGAGAGAGCACAGGCAGCCCGCCGCCGCCCCTTCCCACCCCGTGCAGGCACCCCTGCATACGGGCCTCCGGCAGGGCCGGCCTGCCGCCCCCAGCCACCCCCCACAAGCCCCCCCACCGCCGCCCCGGCTGAGACAGCACAGGCACCCCGCCGCCGCCCCTTCCCACCCCGTGCAGGCACCCCTGCATACGGGCCTCCGGCACGGCCGGCCTGCCGCCCCCAGCCACCCCCCACAAGCCCCCCCACCGCCGCCCCGGCTGAGAGAGCACAGGCAGCCCGCCGCCGGCCCTTCCCACCCCGTGCAGGCACCCCTGCATAGGGGCCTCCGGCAGGGCCGGCCTGCCGCCCCCAGCCACCCCCCACAAGCCCCCCCACCGCCGCCCCGGCTGAGACAGCACAGGCACCCCGCCGCCGCCCCTTCCCACCCCGTGCAGGCACCCCTGCATACGGGCCTCCGGCACGGCCGGCCTGCCGCCCCCAGCCACCCCCCACAAGCCCCCCCACCGCCGCCCCGGCTGAGAGAGCACAGGCAGCCCGCCGCCGGCCCTTCCCACCCCGTGCAGGCACCCCTGCATACGGGCCTCCGGCAGGGCCGGCCTGCCGACCCCAGCCACCCCCCGCAAGCCCCCCCCACCGCCGCCCCGGCTCAGAGAGCACAGGCAGCCCGCCGCAGGCCCACCCACCCCGTGCAGGCACCCCTGCATACGGGCCTCCGGCAGGGCCGGCCTGCCGACCCCAGCCACCCCCCGCAAGCCCCCCCACCGCCGCCCCGACTGAGACAGCACAGGCAGCCCGCCGCCGGCCCTTCCCACCCCGTGCAGGCACCCCTGCATACGGGCCTCCGGCAGGGCCGGCCTGCCGCCCCCAGCCACCCCCCGCAACCCCCCCCACCGCCGCCCCGGCTGAGAGAGCACAGGCACCCCGCCGCCGCCCCTTCCCACCCCGTGCAGGCACCCCTGCATACGGGCCTCCGGCAGGGCCGGCCTGCCGACCCCAGCCACCCCCCGCAAGCCCCCCCACCGCCGCCCCGGCTGAGAGAGCACAGGCAGCCCGCCGCCGGCCCTTCCCACCCCGTGCAGGCACCCCTGCATACGGGCCTCCAGCACGGGCGACCCGCTCTGTCCGCAGGGAGGACAGGTCTACCCCTTCTGCCGGCAGGGAGGCCAGGTCTACCCCTTCTGCCGGCAGGGAGGCCAGGTCTAACCGTTTTACCTGCAGGGAGGCCAGGTCTACCCGTTCTGGCGGCAGGGAGACCAGGTCTACCCGTTCTGCCGGCAGGGATGCCAGGTCTACCCGTTTTACCGGCAGGGAGGCCAGGTCTACCCGTATTGCCGGCAGGGAGGCCAGGTCTACCCGTTTTACCGGCAGGGATGCCAGGTCTACCCGTTCTAGCGGCAGGGAGACCAGGTCTACCCGTTTTGCCGGCAGGGATGCCAGGTCTACCCGTTTTACCGGCAGGGATGCCAGGTCTACCCATTTACCGGCAGGGATGCCAGGTCTACCCGTTCTGGCTGCAGGGAGGCCAGGTCTACCCATATTGCCGGCAGGGAGACCAGGTCTACCCATTTACCGGCAGGGAGACCAGGTCTACCCGTTCTGCCGGCAGGGAGACCAGGTCTACCCGTTTTGCCGGCAGGGAGACCAGGTCTACCCGTTCTGGCTGCAGGGAGACCAGGTCTACCCGTTTTGCCGGCAGGGATAACAGGTCTACCCGATTTACCTGCAGGGAGACCAGGTCTACCCATTTACCGGCAGGGAGACCAGGTCTACCCGTTTTGCCGGCAGGGATGCCAGGTCTACCCGTTCTGGCGGCAGGGAGAACAGGTCTACCCGTTTTACCTGCAGGGAGAACAGGTCTACCCGTTTTACCGGCAGGGAGACCAGGTCTACCCGTTTTGCCGGCAGGGATGCCAGGTCTACCCGTTTTACCTGCAGGGATGCCAGGTCTACCCGTTTTACCGGCAGGGAGGCCAGGTCTACCCGTTCTGCCGGCAGGGAGGCCAGGTCTACCCGTTCTAGCGGCAGGGAGACCAGGTCTACCCATTTACCTGCAGGGAGACCAGGTCTACCCGTTTTGCCGGCAGGGATGCCAGGTCTACCCGTTTTGCCGGCAGGGATAACAGGTCTACCCGTTTTACCTGCAGGGAGGCCAGGTCTACCCGTTTTACCGGCAGGGAGACCAGGTCTACCCGTTTTGCCGGCAGGGATGCCAGGTCTACCCGTTCTGGCGGCAGGGAGACCAGGTCTACCCGTTCTGCCGGCAGGGATGCCAGGTCTACCCGTTTTACCTGCACGGAGACCAGGTCTACCCGTTTTACCGGCAGGGAGGCCAGGTCTACCCGTTCTGGCGGCAGGGAGAACAGGTCTACCCTTTTTGCCGGCAGGGAGACCAGGTCTACCCGTTTTGCCGGCAGGGATGCCAGGTCTACCCGTTCTGGCGGCAGGGAGAACAGGTCTACCCGTTTTACCTGCAGGGAGAACAGGTCTACCCGTTTTACCGGCAGGGAGACCAGGTCTACCCGTTTTGCCGGCAGGGATGCCAGGTCTACCCGTTTTACCTGCAGGGATGCCAGGTCTACCCGTTTTACCGGCAGGGAGGCCAGGTCTACCCGTTCTGCCGGCAGGGAGGCCAGGTCTACCCGTTCTAGCGGCAGGGAGACCAGGTCTACCCATTTACCGGCAGGGAGACCAGGTCTACCCGTTTTGCCGGCAGGGATGCCAGGTCTACCCGTTTTGCCGGCAGGGATAACAGGTCTACCCGTTTTACCTGCAGGGAGGCCAGGTCTACCCGTTTTACCGGCAGGGAGACCAGGTCTACCCGTTTTGCCGGCAGGGATGCCAGGTCTACCCGTTCTGGCGGCAGGGAGACCAGGTCTACCCGTTCTGCCGGCAGGGATGCCAGGTCTACCCGTTTTACCTGCACGGAGACCAGGTCTACCCGTTTTACCGGCAGGGAGGCCAGGTCTACCCGTTCTGGCGGCAGGGAGAACAGGTCTACCCTTTTTGCCGGCAGGGAGACCAGGTCTACCCGTTTTACCGGCAGGGATGCCAGGTCTACCCGTTCTGGCTGCAGGGAGACCAGGTCTACCCGTTTTGCCGGCAGGGATAACAGGTCTACCCGTTTTACCTGCAGGGAGACCAGGTCTACCCGTTTTACCGGCAGGGAGACCAGGTCTACCCGTTTTGCCGGCAGGGATGCCAGGTCTACCCGCTTCCGGCAGGGATGCCAGGTCTACCCGTTTTACCGGCAGGGAGGCCAGGTCTACCCGTTTTACCTGCAGGGAGAACAGGTCTACCCGTTTTACCGGCAGGGATGCCAGGTCTACCCGCTTCCGGCAGGGATGCCAGGTCTACCCGGTTCCAGGCAGGGAGGCCTCGTCTACCCGTTCTGCCGGCAGGGAGGCCAGGTCTACCCGTTTTACCGTCCGCCGGGTCCGGTGTGCCCGATGTGGCCGCCGGAGCTGCCGGCGGAAAGGGATGCCTCGTCTACCTCGCTCCGGCGGGACTTTGGCTCCACCGCGGTTCTGGCAGGTAGACGTCTTGCCCGGTTCTTCTTCGGAGCTGCCGAAGGGGTCGCTGCTTTGCGCTGCCTCCAGTTACGTCATGGTAAGAGTCGGCGGCGCTCGCGCGCCTCCCCGCTGGGGGAAGACGGTTCTCTTCGAGCCCGCCGGGGCCGGGGACCTCGCTGTCCGTATACTAGGGCAGAGGGCTGGCGCTCGCGGACCAGCGCCATCGAACCGCTGCAGCTACTCGCGGTTCAGCCGGCAGACTCGGGCGTTGCACGGCGGCTGTGGCCGTGGCCGTTCTGCCTCCTACCTATCGCGCACGGCGCTTCCGACTGCCAGAAGCCGCGCGAAGCCGCTGCTTGCCCGCAGGCTCCGGTGGCCGTTGCCGACTGGAGCGAGGGCTCCAAGAGGGGTTTCTCCAGGGCCGGGCCGAGACGGGCGGCGGTCGCCGGCACTCGAACGCTTGTCACCCGCGGCTCAGCCGGCAGACTCGGGCGTTGCCCGGCGGCCCTGGCCGTGGCCGTTCTGCCTCCTACCTATCGCGCACGGCGCTTCCGACTGCCAGAAGCCGCGCGAAGCCGCTGCTTGCCCGCAGGCTCCGGTGGCCGTTGCCGACTGGAGCGAGGGCTCCAAGAGGGGTTTCTCCAGGGCCGGGCCGAGACGGGCGGCGGTCGCCGGCACTCGA
>NW_027448981.1:120000-122500 GCF_030867145.1 Opisthocomus hoazin
GCCGTCGCCGCGGGTTTTCCGTGCGCGCGCGCGCTCGCACGTTCCTGAGTTCGCCCGGAAAGGCCCGGCTCCCGCGCGGGAGCCGCGTGCGTGCGTGAGGGAGGGGGAGGGGGCGTCCCCTCCCCCCGCCGCTCCCCGGAGGCGCTCTCCTCGTCCTGTCGCCCGCCGCCGCCGTCGTCTCGTGCGGCTCGTCCTCCGACGCGCGCGGGTGCGTCGACCTGTCGGCCGCGGACGCCGCGCCCCCGCCGGCTCCCCGCTTCCCGCGTCTGCGCGGGAAGCAAGAGGGGGGGATGCCGGCGGGGCAACGCGGCGAGCACGGCCGGCAGAGCACCGGCCTGCTCGGCGGGCCGGGGGGCGAGCGTCGAGCGACGGCGGCGGCACCGGGGGCCGCAAGCGCGACAGCCGAGGGGTGTCGCCGTCTTCGGGGGGCGGCAGCTCCTGGGGGGGGTGGGGCGGCGCCGGCGGCGGCGCCGTCTACCCCCCCGCGCGCGGGACAGGGCTGTCTCCGGGCGTTCCGGGCCGTGGCGCGGGTGTGCGCACGGCGTTTCGGGCGGCGCGGCGGCCGGACCCGCGAACCTCCCCTCCGACCCGGCACGGCTGCCTCTCGAAGAGGGAGCCGTGGCGGAAGGGGGGGGCGCGAGCACGGTCTCGGCCGCTGGCGCCGCCCGGGGCGGGCGAGGCCCCCCCCCCGGCCGGGTCGCGTCCCGCGCGAGCGGGCGGCCCGAGCCACGTCTCTCCCCCCGGGCGCAGCGCCGGGCTATCGAGGGAAACCCCGGGCCCCGGGGCTAAGGAGGACGAGGTGGTGGCGGCGGATGCCGGGCGCGCCCCCGCGGGCGGACGCTCCCCCGAGGGCGGCAGCCGGGGGAGGCACCCCCGCGGGGCCATGCAGGTCGTTTCCCTCACCCCAGGGCCAGGTACCTAGCGTCCGCGCTTCGGCGGCCCTCCCTCGGCCGAGTCCGGGGGTCAAAGGCCAAAGGAGCCGGGCGGCGGTTTAAAGACTCGAGCGGCACGGCGCGAGCCGCGGGGGGGGCGTCCGCCCCCGCGGGCCGCCGTGCCGGAGAAGGGGGGGCGTCTCGCTGCCCCAACCTGCCCCCCCTCTCCGCGGGCCGGTCTCGGCGGAGAGACCGCGGCGCGGGTCGGCCGCGGCCGACCTGCCCGCCCTCGCAAACGGGGCCACCCGCCGGCCGGAGCGCGGGCTCCGCGCCGGGGGAAAGAAAGGCGCGGCGAGCCCCCGCGGGGGGGGGCGGCCGCCGGGGGGCCGCCCTGCGCCTTTGGACGCTCGCGCTGCGGCCGCGCTCGGGGCGCGCCGCGCTCCCCTCTCCCGCTCCTCGCCCCGCCCTCGGCGCCCAGGGAAAGAAAGGGGGGGGCGAGCCACACCCCCCCAGGCCGAGCGGCGGCGGCGCCGCTCGGCGTGCCGGTCGGTGCCGGTCGTCCGTCGGGTCGTCCGGGAGGGTTCCCCGGCCGCATCCGCTGGCGGCCGTCCCGTCCCGCGTTTCCCCGCCCGTCGCTTCCGTCTCGAGGGCGGGCGCGCGGCGCGGGGGCGTCCCGCTCCGGGTCTTCGCGTGGAAACGGGGAGAGTGGGAGCCGCCCCCCGCGCTCAGCGCCGTCCGCCTTTCCGCTGGGGCCGTGCCGGCGGCCCCAGGGGGCCGAGGCGAGAAGCGGCTGCGGCGGCGGTTTTCGCGGCGGCGGTGGCGGCCGCCGCCGCCGGGCGGGGTGGCCGGGTTCGCCCATCCGGCGCGGGCCGGTGGGCGGCCGCGCGTCGCCGGCTCGCGCTCCAGTGGCCGGCCGCGCTTCCTCCGGCGTCGGTGGAAGGCGGCGTCGGCGCCGAGGTTCGCCGGCGGGGCGAGAGGCGACCGTGGTGGGCGGAGCCGGCTCGTCGCAGCGCGGGCGCAGCCGGGCGTCCGGCTCCCGAGCGAAGGCGGGCAGGCGTCGCGGCCGGGCGTGCCGTAGCCTCCGGGGGGAGGCCGGTCCGAGCCCGGGCGCCTGGGCCGCCCCCGAAGCGCGCCAAGGGTGTGTGTGTGTGTGTTGCGTACGTTTCCCCAGGGTCGGTCGGGAGCGCGGGCTCCCCCGCCCTTTGGCCGCTCGGGGTTTTCCGTTGTTTTCCGTTTCCCCTGTGCTCGTACGGTCAAGCCGAGGCGAGGGCCTCTCCGTCGCGCCGCGTCGCGCCGCCGCGCCGCGCCCCCTCCGCGCGTGCGGAGGGGGGTGGGCGGCGGCGGGGCCGGCGGTCGGTCCGGCCGTCCTCAGAGAAGGGGCCGCTCTCGGCGAGCGGTCCCGGCCCCTCCGCGCGCGCGGGGCGGTGCCGAAACCGAGACAACTCTTAGCGGTGGATCACTCGGCTCGTGCGTCGATGAAGAACGCAGCTAGCTGCGAGAATTAATGTGAATTGCAGGACACATTGATCATCGACACTTCGAACGCACTCGCGGCCCCGGGTTCCTCCCGGGGCTACGCCTGTCTGAGCGTCGCTTTACGATCAATCGCCGTCTGCGCCGCCGAGCCC
>NW_027448981.1:130000-140000 GCF_030867145.1 Opisthocomus hoazin
CCCCCGGTGCGGGCACCCCTGCATACGGGCCTCCGGCACGGCCGCTCCGCTGCCCCCCCCCACCCCGCCACCCCCCCCACCGCCGCCCCGGCCGAGAGCGCACAAGCAGCCCCTGCCGCCGCCCCCCCCCCCCCCCCCCCGACTCAAACCTCAATCTTCTCGGAAAAGAGGCCCCGTCCCCAGCCTACCTCAGCGCAAGGCTCGCCCGCCTGCTCCTCGACCCCGTCTCTCAGTCCTCTGTCTCCCCCTTCTGCCGCGGGAAGCGCCCGCCCCTTGCCGGCGGGTGGGCGGGGCGGGCCGGCTCGGGTTCCGGTTGCTAAGCAGCAGGGTGGCACTCGTTGACCCCGGGCGCCGCTCCGTCTGCCGATGGGCGGGCCGGTGCTGGCTCTCAAGAAACTTTTTGTAACTGTTTCCCTGCTCTGCTTTGGTTTTGTTTTTTTTTCTCGCCCACCGTCAGAACCGATGCAGAGTAAGAAAGCCTTCAGCGAGACAGTCCGGCCCAAGCTTAGCGCCTTCCACTAGATACGGCGAAGTCTCGGAAACGGGGGGTGGCGAGGGGAATTTCAGGCGCGCGCCGCCTCCCCCCTCCTGCACCACCCCCCCCCGCAAGCGACGGGAAGGGGCGCCGCTTTCCATCAGCTCGGCTGAAACGCCCGAGGACGGGGCGGCGTCTCTGTTTCAAAAGCGGAAAAAGAAATAAAAAAGCAACAAAAACCAAAAAATTCCGCGCGCCCCCCCCAACCCACCCCCGTGCAGGCACCCCTGCAAAACGGCCTCCGGCAGGGCCGGCCTGCCGCCCCCCAGCCACCCCCCGCAAGCCCCCCCACCCGCGCCCCGGCTGAGAGAGCACAGGCAGCCCGCCGCCGGCCGCCTTCCCACCCCGTGCAGGCACCCCTGCATACGGGCCTCCGGCAGGGCCGGCCTGCCGCCCCCAGCCACCCCCCGCAAGCCCCCCCACCGCCGCCCCGGCTGAGACAGCACAGTCACCACCGCCGCGCCCCTTCCCACCCCGTGCAGGCACCCCTGCATACGGGCCCTCCGGCAGGGCCGGCCTGCCGCCCCCAGCCACCCCCCGCAAGCCCCCCCCACCGCCGCCCCGGCTCAGAGCGCACAGGCAGCCCGCCCGCCGGCCCTTCCCACCCCGTGCAGGCACCCCTGCATACGGGCCTCCGGCAGGGCCGGCCTGCCGCCCCCCAGCCACCCCCCGCAACCCCCCCCACCGCGCCCCGGCTGAGAGATCACAGGCAGCCCGCCGCCGGCCCTTCCCACCCCGTGCAGGCACCCCTGCATACGGGCCTCCGGCAGGGCCGGCCTGCCGACCCCAGCCACCCCCCGCAAGCCCCCCCCACCGCCGCCCCGGCTCAGAGAGCACAGGCAGCCCGCCGCAGGCCCACCCACCCCGTGCAGGCACCCCTGCATACGGGCCTCCGGCAGGGCCGGCCTGCCGACCCCAGCCACCCCCCGCAAGCCCCCCCACCGCCGCCCCGACTGAGACAGCACAGGCAGCCCGCCGCCGGCCCTTCCCACCCCGTGCAGGCACCCCTGCATACGGGCCTCCGGCAGGGCCGGCCTGCCGCCCCCAGCCACCCCCCGAACCCCCCCCACCGCCGCCCCGGCTGAGAGAGCACAGGCAGCCCGCCGCCGGCCCTTCCCACCCCGTGCAGGCACCCCTGCATACGGGCCTCCGGCAGGGCCGGCCTGCCGCCCCCAGCCACCCCCCACAAGCCCCCCCACCGCCGCCCCGGCTGAGACAGCACAGGCAGCCCGCCGCCGGCCCTTCCCACCCAGTGCAGGCACCCCTGCATACGGGCCTCCGGCAGGGCCGGCCTGCCGCCCCCAGCCACCCCCCGCAAGCCCCCCCACCGCCGCCCCGGCTGAGAGAGCACAGGCAGCCCGCCGCCGGCCCTTCTCACCCCGTGCAGGCACCCCTGCATACGGGCCTCCGGCAGGGCCGGCCTGCCGCCCCCAGCCACCCGCCACAGGCCCCCCCCACCGCCGCCCCGGCTGAGACAGCACAGGCAGCCCGCCGCCGGCCCTTCCCACCCCGTGCAGGCACCCCTGCATACGGGCCTCCGGCAGGGCCGGCCTGCCGCCCCCAGCCACCCCCCGCAACCCCCCCCACCGCCGCCCCGGCTGAGAGAGCACAGGCAGCCCGCCGCCGGCCCTTCCCACCCCGTGCAGGCACCCCTGCATACGGGCCTCCGGCAGGGCCGGCCTGCCGCCCACAGCCACCCCCCGCAACCCCCCCCACCGCCGGCCCGGCTGAGAGAGCACAGGCAGCCCGCCGCCGGCCCTTCCCACCCCGTGCAGGCACCCCTGCATACGGGCCTCCGGCAGGGCCGGCCTGCCGACCCCCAGCCACCCCCCGCAAGCCCCCCCCACCGCCGCCCCGGCTCAGAGAGCACAGGCAGCCCGCCGCAGGCCCACCCACCCCGTGCAGGCACCCCTGCATACGGGCCTCCGGCAGGGCCGGCCTGCCGACCCCAGCCACCCCCCGCAAGCCCCCCCACCGCCGCCCCGACTGAGACAGCACAGGCAGCCCGCCGCCGGCCCTTCCCACCCCGTGCAGGCACCCCTGCATACGGGCCTCCGGCAGGGCCGGCCTGCCGCCCCCAGCCACCCCCCGCAACCCCCCCCACCGCCGCCCCGGCTGAGAGAGCACAGGCAGCCCGCCGCCGGCCCTTCCCACCCCGTGCAGGCACCCCTGCATACGGGCCTCCGGCAGGGCCGGCCTGCCGCCCCCAGCCACCCCTTGCAAGCCCCCCCACCGCCGCCCCGGCTGAGACAGCACAGGCAGCCCGCCGCCGGCCCTTCCCACCCCGTGCAGGCACCCCTGCATACGGGCCTCCGGCAGGGCCGGCCTGCCGACCCCAGCCACCCCTCCGCAAGCCCCCCCACCGCCGCCCCGGCTCAGAGAGCACAGGCAGCCCGCCGCCGGCCCTTCCCACCCCGTGCAGGCACCCCTGCATACGGGCCTCCGGCAGGGCCGGCCTGCCGCCCCCAGCCACCCGCCGCAGGCCCCCCCACCGCCGCCCCGGCTGAGACAGCAGAGGCAGCCCGCCGCTGCCCCTTCCCACCCCGTGCAGGCACCCCTGCATACGGGCCTCCGGCAGGGCCGGCCTGCCGCCCCCAGCCACCCCCCACAAGCCCCCCCACCGCCGCCTCGGCTGAGAGAGCACAGGCACCCCGCCGCCGGCCCTTCCTACCCCGTGCAGGCACCCCTGCATACGGGCCTCCGGCCGGGCCGGCCTGCCGCCCCCAGCCACCCCCCACAAGCCCCCCCACCGCCGCCCCGGCTGAGACAGCACAGGCAGCCCGCCGCCGCCCCTTCCCACCCCGTGCAGGCACCCCTGCATACGGGCCTCCGGCAGGACCGGCCTGCCGCCCCCAGACAACCCCCGCAAGCCCCCCCACCGCCGCCCCGGCTGAGAGAGCACAGGCACCCCGCCGCCGCCCCTTCCCACCCCGTGCAGGCACCCCTGCATACGGGCCTCCGGCAGGGCCGGCCTGCCGCCCCCAGCCACCCCCCGCAAGCCCCCCCCACCGCCGCCCCGGCTCAGAGAGCACAGGCAGCCCGCCGCAGGCCCACCCACCCCGTGCAGGCACCCCTGCATACGGGCCTCCGGCAGGGCCGGCCTGCCGACCCCAGCCACCCCCCGCAAGCCCCCCCCACCGCCGCCCCGGCTCAGAGAGCACAGGCAGCCCGCCGCAGGCCCACCCACCCCGTGCAGGCACCCCTGCATACGGGCCTCCGGCAGGGCCGGCCTGCCGACCCCAGCCACCCCCCGCAAGCCCCCCCACCGCCGCCCCGGCTGAGAGAGCACAGGCAGCCCGCCGCCGCCCCTTCCCACCCCGTGCAGGCACCCCTGCATACGGGCCTCCGGCAGGGCCGGCCTGCCGACCCCAGCCACCCCCCGCAAGCCCCCCCACCGCCGCCCCTGCTGAGAGAGCAGAGGCAGCCCGCCGCCGCCCCTTCCCACCCCGTGCAGGCACCCCTGCATACGGGCCTCCGGCAGGGCCGGCCTGCCGCCCCCAGCCACCCCCCGCAAGCCCCCCCACCGCCGCCCCGGCTGAGAGAGCACAGGCAGCCCGCCGCCGGCCCTTCCCACCCCGTGCAGGCACCCCTGCATAGGGGCCTCCGGCAGGGCCGGCCTGCCGCCCCCAGCCACCCCCCGCAAGCCCCCCCACCGCCGCCCCGGCTGAGAGAGCACAGGCAGCCCGCCGCCGCCCCTTCCCACCCCGTGCAGGCACCCCTGCATACGGGCCTCCGGCAGGGCCGGCCTGCCGCCCCCAGCCACCCCCCACAAGCCCCCCCACCGCCGCCCCGGCTGAGACAGCACAGGCACCCCGCCGCCGCCCCTTCCCACCCCGTGCAGGCACCCCTGCATACGGGCCTCCGGCACGGCCGGCCTGCCGCCCCCAGCCACCCCCCACAAGCCCCCCCACCGCCGCCCCGGCTGAGAGAGCACAGGCAGCCCGCCGCCGGCCCTTCCCACCCCGTGCAGGCACCCCTGCATAGGGGCCTCCGGCAGGGCCGGCCTGCCGCCCCCAGCCACCCCCCACAAGCCCCCCCACCGCCGCCCCGGCTGAGACAGCACAGGCACCCCGCCGCCGCCCCTTCCCACCCCGTGCAGGCACCCCTGCATACGGGCCTCCGGCACGGCCGGCCTGCCGCCCCCAGCCACCCCCCACAAGCCCCCCCACCGCCGCCCCGGCTGAGAGAGCACAGGCAGCCCGCCGCCGGCCCTTCCCACCCCGTGCAGGCACCCCTGCATACGGGCCTCCGGCAGGGCCGGCCTGCCGACCCCAGCCACCCCCCGCAAGCCCCCCCCACCGCCGCCCCGGCTCAGAGAGCACAGGCAGCCCGCCGCAGGCCCACCCACCCCGTGCAGGCACCCCTGCATACGGGCCTCCGGCAGGGCCGGCCTGCCGACCCCAGCCACCCCCCGCAAGCCCCCCCACCGCCGCCCCGACTGAGACAGCACAGGCAGCCCGCCGCCGGCCCTTCCCACCCCGTGCAGGCACCCCTGCATACGGGCCTCCGGCAGGGCCGGCCTGCCGCCCCCAGCCACCCCCCGCAACCCCCCCCACCGCCGCCCCGGCTGAGAGAGCACAGGCACCCCGCCGCCGCCCCTTCCCACCCCGTGCAGGCACCCCTGCATACGGGCCTCCGGCAGGGCCGGCCTGCCGACCCCAGCCACCCCCCGCAAGCCCCCCCACCGCCGCCCCGGCTGAGAGAGCACAGGCAGCCCGCCGCCGGCCCTTCCCACCCCGTGCAGGCACCCCTGCATACGGGCCTCCAGCACGGGCGACCCGCTCTGTCCGCAGGGAGGACAGGTCTACCCCTTCTGCCGGCAGGGAGGCCAGGTCTACCCCTTCTGCCGGCAGGGAGGCCAGGTCTAACCGTTTTACCTGCAGGGAGGCCAGGTCTACCCGTTCTGGCGGCAGGGAGACCAGGTCTACCCGTTCTGCCGGCAGGGATGCCAGGTCTACCCGTTTTACCGGCAGGGAGGCCAGGTCTACCCGTATTGCCGGCAGGGAGGCCAGGTCTACCCGTTTTACCGGCAGGGATGCCAGGTCTACCCGTTCTAGCGGCAGGGAGACCAGGTCTACCCGTTTTGCCGGCAGGGATGCCAGGTCTACCCGTTTTACCGGCAGGGATGCCAGGTCTACCCATTTACCGGCAGGGATGCCAGGTCTACCCGTTCTGGCTGCAGGGAGGCCAGGTCTACCCATATTGCCGGCAGGGAGACCAGGTCTACCCATTTACCGGCAGGGAGACCAGGTCTACCCGTTCTGCCGGCAGGGAGACCAGGTCTACCCGTTTTGCCGGCAGGGAGACCAGGTCTACCCGTTCTGGCTGCAGGGAGACCAGGTCTACCCGTTTTGCCGGCAGGGATAACAGGTCTACCCGATTTACCTGCAGGGAGACCAGGTCTACCCATTTACCGGCAGGGAGACCAGGTCTACCCGTTTTGCCGGCAGGGATGCCAGGTCTACCCGTTCTGGCGGCAGGGAGAACAGGTCTACCCGTTTTACCTGCAGGGAGAACAGGTCTACCCGTTTTACCGGCAGGGAGACCAGGTCTACCCGTTTTGCCGGCAGGGATGCCAGGTCTACCCGTTTTACCTGCAGGGATGCCAGGTCTACCCGTTTTACCGGCAGGGAGGCCAGGTCTACCCGTTCTGCCGGCAGGGAGGCCAGGTCTACCCGTTCTAGCGGCAGGGAGACCAGGTCTACCCATTTACCTGCAGGGAGACCAGGTCTACCCGTTTTGCCGGCAGGGATGCCAGGTCTACCCGTTTTGCCGGCAGGGATAACAGGTCTACCCGTTTTACCTGCAGGGAGGCCAGGTCTACCCGTTTTACCGGCAGGGAGACCAGGTCTACCCGTTTTGCCGGCAGGGATGCCAGGTCTACCCGTTCTGGCGGCAGGGAGACCAGGTCTACCCGTTCTGCCGGCAGGGATGCCAGGTCTACCCGTTTTACCTGCACGGAGACCAGGTCTACCCGTTTTACCGGCAGGGAGGCCAGGTCTACCCGTTCTGGCGGCAGGGAGAACAGGTCTACCCTTTTTGCCGGCAGGGAGACCAGGTCTACCCGTTTTGCCGGCAGGGATGCCAGGTCTACCCGTTCTGGCGGCAGGGAGAACAGGTCTACCCGTTTTACCTGCAGGGAGAACAGGTCTACCCGTTTTACCGGCAGGGAGACCAGGTCTACCCGTTTTGCCGGCAGGGATGCCAGGTCTACCCGTTTTACCTGCAGGGATGCCAGGTCTACCCGTTTTACCGGCAGGGAGGCCAGGTCTACCCGTTCTGCCGGCAGGGAGGCCAGGTCTACCCGTTCTAGCGGCAGGGAGACCAGGTCTACCCATTTACCGGCAGGGAGACCAGGTCTACCCGTTTTGCCGGCAGGGATGCCAGGTCTACCCGTTTTGCCGGCAGGGATAACAGGTCTACCCGTTTTACCTGCAGGGAGGCCAGGTCTACCCGTTTTACCGGCAGGGAGACCAGGTCTACCCGTTTTGCCGGCAGGGATGCCAGGTCTACCCGTTCTGGCGGCAGGGAGACCAGGTCTACCCGTTCTGCCGGCAGGGATGCCAGGTCTACCCGTTTTACCTGCACGGAGACCAGGTCTACCCGTTTTACCGGCAGGGAGGCCAGGTCTACCCGTTCTGGCGGCAGGGAGAACAGGTCTACCCTTTTTGCCGGCAGGGAGACCAGGTCTACCCGTTTTACCGGCAGGGATGCCAGGTCTACCCGTTCTGGCTGCAGGGAGACCAGGTCTACCCGTTTTGCCGGCAGGGATAACAGGTCTACCCGTTTTACCTGCAGGGAGACCAGGTCTACCCGTTTTACCGGCAGGGAGACCAGGTCTACCCGTTTTGCCGGCAGGGATGCCAGGTCTACCCGCTTCCGGCAGGGATGCCAGGTCTACCCGTTTTACCGGCAGGGAGGCCAGGTCTACCCGTTTTACCTGCAGGGAGAACAGGTCTACCCGTTTTACCGGCAGGGATGCCAGGTCTACCCGCTTCCGGCAGGGATGCCAGGTCTACCCGGTTCCAGGCAGGGAGGCCTCGTCTACCCGTTCTGCCGGCAGGGAGGCCAGGTCTACCCGTTTTACCGTCCGCCGGGTCCGGTGTGCCCGATGTGGCCGCCGGAGCTGCCGGCGGAAAGGGATGCCTCGTCTACCTCGCTCCGGCGGGACTTTGGCTCCACCGCGGTTCTGGCAGGTAGACGTCTTGCCCGGTTCTTCTTCGGAGCTGCCGAAGGGGTCGCTGCTTTGCGCTGCCTCCAGTTACGTCATGGTAAGAGTCGGCGGCGCTCGCGCGCCTCCCCGCTGGGGGAAGACGGTTCTCTTCGAGCCCGCCGGGGCCGGGGACCTCGCTGTCCGTATACTAGGGCAGAGGGCTGGCGCTCGCGGACCAGCGCCATCGAACCGCTGCAGCTACTCGCGGTTCAGCCGGCAGACTCGGGCGTTGCACGGCGGCTGTGGCCGTGGCCGTTCTGCCTCCTACCTATCGCGCACGGCGCTTCCGACTGCCAGAAGCCGCGCGAAGCCGCTGCTTGCCCGCAGGCTCCGGTGGCCGTTGCCGACTGGAGCGAGGGCTCCAAGAGGGGTTTCTCCAGGGCCGGGCCGAGACGGGCGGCGGTCGCCGGCACTCGAACGCTTGTCACCCGCGGCTCAGCCGGCAGACTCGGGCGTTGCCCGGCGGCCCTGGCCGTGGCCGTTCTGCCTCCTACCTATCGCGCACGGCGCTTCCGACTGCCAGAAGCCGCGCGAAGCCGCTGCTTGCCCGCAGGCTCCGGTGGCCGTTGCCGACTGGAGCGAGGGCTCCAAGAGGGGTTTCTCCAGGGCCGGGCCGAGACGGGCGGCGGTCGCCGGCACTCGAACGCTTGTCACCCGCGGCTCAGCCGGCAGACTCGGGCGTTGCCCGGCGGCCCTGGCCGTGGCCGTTCTGCCTCCTACCTATCGCGCACGGCGCTTCCGACTGCCAGAAGCCGCGCGAAGCCGCTGCTTGCCCGCAGGCTCCGGTGGCCGTTGCCGACTGGAGCGAGGGCTCCAAGAGGGGTTTCTCCAGGGCCGGGCCGAGACGGGCGGCGGTCGCCGGCACTCGAACGCTTGTCACCCGCGGCTCAGCCGGCAGACTCGGGCGTTGCCCGGCGGCCCTGGCCGTGGCCGTTCTGCCTCCTACCTATCGCGCACGGCGCTTCCGACTGCCAGAAGCCGCGCGAAGCCGCTGCTTGCCCGCAGGCTCCGGTGGCCGTTGCCGACTGGAGCGAGGGCTCCAAGAGGGGTTTCTCCAGGGCCGGGCCGAGACGGGCGGCGGTCGCCGGCACTCGAACGCTTGTCACCCGCGGCTCAGCCGGCAGACTCGGGCGTTGCCCGGCGGCCCTGGCCGTGGCCGTTCTGCCTCCTACCTATCGCGCACGGCGCTTCCGACTGCCAGAAGCCGCGCGAAGCCGCTGCTTGCCCGCAGGCTCCGGTGGCCGTTGCCGACTGGAGCGAGGGCTCCAAGAGGGGTTTCTCCAGGGCCGGGCCGAGACGGGCGGCGGTCGCCGGCACTCGAACGCTTGTCACCCGCGGCTCAGCCGGCAGACTCGGGCGTTGCCCGGCGGCCCTGGCCGTGGCCGTTCTGCCTCCTACCTATCGCGCACGGCGCTTCCGACTGCCAGAAGCCGCGCGAAGCCGCTGCTTGCCCGCAGGCTCCGGTGGCCGTTGCCGACTGGAGCGAGGGCTCCAAGAGGGGTTTCTCCAGGGCCGGGCCGAGACCGGCGGCGGTCGCCGGCACTCGAACGCTTGTCAGCCGCGGCTCAGCCGGCAGACTCGGGCGTTGCCCGGCGGCCCTGGCCGTGGCCGTTCTGCCTCCTACCTATCGCGCACGGCGCTTCCGACTGCCAGAAGCCGCGCGAAGCCGCTGCTTGCCCGCAGGCTCCGGTGGCCGTTGCCGACTGGAGCGAGGGCTCCAAGAGGGGTTTCTCCAGGGCCGGGCCGAGACGGGCGGCGGTCTCCGGCACTCGAACGCTTGTAGGGCCGGGGTTTGGGAGTGGAGCCTGCCGTGGCTCCCCCCCCCCACGCCCGTTAACAGCAGCCATCCGCGGGCACGTTGCAGAGAAGCCTCTACGGCAGTCCGGCTCTGCCGGTGGCCAAGCCGCGTTGGGCTTCTGCTGTCGACGCTGCCCGCTCGCTCGCTCGCTCGCACGCAGGGCCCCGCGCCTGTGCTGCCCAGCCCTGCCCGAGGTTCGGGGTTCGGGGGCCGGCGCGCGCGGCCGTCGCTGTCCCAGGAACCGTGGCCGTGGGGCCTCCGCTTCTCCTCCGTTCCCCTTCCCTTTCCTGATCGATGAGGCTTTTCGGGTGGCGTCGGAGAGGGCCCCCGGCGGGCCGGGTCTTCCGTACTCCCCGTCATAGGGAGCCACGGCGGGGCTCCGGTGTTCGGGCCGGGCGGTCTCCTTTCCAATGTCGCTTCCCGTCTCGTGCGAGGTGTTGTCCCCTTCCCTCCG
>NW_027448981.1:152500-165000 GCF_030867145.1 Opisthocomus hoazin
GCGGGCGCGGTCGGGTAGACCTGTCCTCCCCGCCGACCCGGTCCCAGGTAGACCTGTCCTCCCCGCCGACCCGGTCCCGGGTAGACGTGGTGGCCGGCCGGGACTCGGGATCGGGGGCGGGCGCGGTCGGGTAGACCTGTCCTCCCCGCCGACCCGGTCCCGGGTAGACCTGTCCTCCCCGCCGACCCGGTCCCGGGTAGACCGGTCCTCCCCGCGGACCCGGTCCCGGGTAGACCGGTCCTCCCCGCCGACACGGTCCCGGGTAGACCTGTCCTCCCCGCCGACCCGGTCCCGGGTAGACCTGTCCTCCCCGCCGACCCGGTCCCGGGTAGACCGGTCCTCCCCGCCGACCCCGTCCCGGGTAGACCTGTCCTCCCCGCCGAACCGGTCCCGGGTAGACCTGTCCTCCCCGCGGACCCGGTCCCGGGTAGACCGGTCCTCCCCGCCGACCCGGTCCCGGGTAGACCTGTCCTCCCCGCCGACCCGGTCCCGGGTAGACCTGTCCTCCCCGCCGACCCGGTCCCGGGTAGACCTGTCCTCCCCGCCGACCCGGTCCCGGATAGACCTGTCCTCCCCGCCGACCCGGTCCCGGGTAGACCTGTCCTCCCCGCCGACCCGGTCCCGGGTAGACCGGTCCTCCCCGCCGACCCGGTCCCGGGTAGACCTGTCCTCCCCGCCGAACCGGTCCCGGGTAGACCGGTCCTCCCCGCCGACCCGGTCCCGGGTAGACGTGGTGGCCGGCCGGGACTCGGGATCGGGGGCGGGCGCGGTCGGGTAGACCTGTCCTCCCCGCCGACCCGGTCCCAGGTAGACCTGTCCTCCCCGCCGACCCGGTCCCGGGTAGACGTGGTGGCCGGCCGGGACTCGGGATCGGGGGCGGGCGCGGTCGGGTAGACCTGTCCTCCCCGCCGACCCGGTCCCGGGTAGACCTGTCCTCCCCGCCGACCCGGTCCCGGGTAGACCGGTCCTCCCCGCGGACCCGGTCCCGGGTAGACCGGTCCTCCCCGCCGACACGGTCCCGGGTAGACCTGTCCTCCCCGCCGACCCGGTCCCGGGTAGACCTGTCCTCCCCGCCGACCCGGTCCCGGGTAGACCGGTCCTCCCCGCCGACCCCGTCCCGGGTAGACCTGTCCTCCCCGCCGAACCGGTCCCGGGTAGACCTGTCCTCCCCGCGGACCCGGTCCCGGGTAGACCGGTCCTCCCCGCCGACCCGGTCCCGGGTAGACCTGTCCTCCCCGCCGACCCGGTCCCGGGTAGACCTGTCCTCCCCGCCGACCCGGTCCCGGGTAGACCTGTCCTCCCCGCCGACCCGGTCCCGGATAGACCTGTCCTCCCCGCCGACCCGGTCCCGGGTAGACCTGTCCTCCCCGCCGACCCGGTCCCGGGTAGACCGGTCCTCCCCGCCGACCCGGTCCCGGGTAGACCTGTCCTCCCCGCCGAACCGGTCCCGGGTAGACCGGTCCTCCCCGCCGACCCGGTCCCGGGTAGACGTGGTGGCCGGCCGGGACTCGGGATCGGGGGCGGGCGCGGTCGGGTAGACCTGTCCTCCCCGCCGACCCGGTCCCGGGTAGACCTGTCCTCCCCGCCGACCCGGTCCCGGGTAGACGTGGTGGCCGGCCGGGACTCGGGATCGGGGGCGGGCGCGGTCGGGTAGACCTGTCCTCCCCGCCGACCCGGTCCCGGGTAGACCTGTCCTCCCCGCCGACCCGGTCCCGGGTAGACCGGTCCTCCCCGCGGACCCGGTCCCGGGTAGACCGGTCCTCCCCGCCGACCCGGTCCCGGGTAGACCTGTCCTCCCCGCCGACCCGGTCCCGGGTAGACCTGTCCTCCCCGCCGACCCGGTCCCGGGTAGACCGGTCCTCCCCGCCGACCCGGTCCCGGGTAGACCTGTCCTCCCCGCCGAACCGGTCCCGGGTAGACCTGTCCTCCCCGCCGACCCGGTCCCGGGTAGACGTGGTGGCCGGCCGGGACTCGGGATCGGGGGCGGGCGCGGTCGGGTAGACCTGTCCTCCCCGCCGACCCGGTCCCGGGTAGACCTGTCCTCCCCGCCGACCCGGTCCCGGGTAGACGTGGTGGCCGGCCGGGACGCGGGGTCGGGGGGGCGCTGTCGTCCAGACCCGTCGGCCAGACCCGTCCCCGTCCCCGTCCCCGTCCCCGTCCCCGTCCCCGTCCCCGTCCCGTTCCCGCCCCCCCCGCCACCCCCTTCCGCGGCACCAACCCCCCCCGCAAGCAACGGGAAGGGGCGCAGCTTTCTATCAGCTCGGCTGAAACGCCCGAAGGCGGGGCGGCGTCTGTGTTTCAAAAGCGGAAAAAAAATAAAAAAGCAACAAAAACCAAAAAATTCCCGCCGCCCCGCCCCCCCACCCACCCCCCCCCCCCACCTCCCCCCGTGCAGGCACCCCTGCAAACGGGCCTCCGGCACGGCAGCCCGGCCGCCGCACCCCCACCCGCAAGCCCCCCCCCACCGCCGCCCCGGCCGAGAGCGCACAAGCAGCCCCTGCCGCCGCCCCCCCCCACCCCCCCCCCGGTGCGGGCACCCCTGCATACGGGCCTCCGGCACGGCCGCTCCGCTGCCCCCCCCCACCCCGCCACCCCCCCACCGCCGCCCCGGCCGAGAGCGCACAAGCAGCCCCTGCCGCCGCCCCCCCCCCCCCCCCCCCCCGACTCAAACCTCAATCTTCTCGGAAAAGAGGCCCCGTCCCCAGCCTACCTCAGCGCAAGGCTCCCCGCCTGCTCCTCGACCCCGTCTCTCAGTCTCTGTCTCCCCCTTCTGCCGCGGGGAAGCGCCCGCCCCTTGCCGGCGGGTGGGCGGGGCGGGCCGGCTCGGGTTCCGGTTGCTAAGCAGCAGGGTGGCACTCGTTGACCCCGGGCGCCGCTCCGTCTGCCGATGGGCGGGCCGGTGCTGGCTCTCAAGAACTTTTTGTAACTGTTTCCCTGCTCTGCTTTGGTTTTGTTTTTTTTTCTCGCCCACCGTCAGAACCGATGCAGAGTAAGAAAGCCTTCAGCGAGACAGTCCGGCCAAGCTTAGCGCCTTCCACTAGATACGGCGAAGTCTCGGAAACGGGGGGTGGCGAGGGGAATTTCAGGCGCGCGCCGCCTCCCCCCTCCTGCACCACCCCCCCCCGCAAGCGACGGGAAGGGGCGCCGCTTTCCATCAGCTCGGCTGAAACGCCCGAGGACGGGGCGGCGTCTCTGTTTCAAAAGCGGAAAAAGAAATAAAAAAGCAACAAAAACCAAAAAATTCCCGCCGCCCCCCCCAACCCACCCCCGTGCAGGCACCCCTGCAAACGGGCCTCCGGCAGGGCCGGCCTGCCGCCCCCAGCCACCCCCCGCAAGCCCCCCCACCGCCGCCCCGGCTGAGAGAGCACAGGCAGCCCGCCGCCGCCCCTTCCCACCCCGTGCAGGCACCCCTGCATACGGGCCTCCGGCAGGGCCGGCCTGCCGCCCCCAGCCACCCCCCGCAAGCCCCCCCACCGCCGCCCCGGCTGAGAGAGCACAGGCAGCCCGCCGCCGGCCCTTCCCACCCCGTGCAGGCACCCCTGCATAGGGGCCTCCGGCAGGGCCGGCCTGCCGCCCCCAGCCACCCCCCGCAAGCCCCCCCACCGCCGCCCCGGCTGAGAGAGCACAGGAACCCCGCCGCCGGCCCTTCCCACCCCGTGCAGGCACCCCTGCATACGGGCCTCCGGCAGGGCCGGCCTGCCGCCCCCAGCCACCCCCCGCAAGCCCCCCCACCGCCGCCCCGGCTCAGAGAGCACAGGCACCCCGCCGCCGCCCCTTCCCACCCCGTGCAGGCACCCCTGCATACGGGCCTCCGGCAGGGCCGGCCTGCCGCCCCCAGCCACCCCCCGCAAGCCCCCCCCACCGCCGCCCCGGCTCAGAGAGCACAGGCAGCCCGCCGCAGGCCCACCCACCCCGTGCAGGCACCCCTGCATACGGGCCTCCGGCAGGGCCGGCCTGCCGACCCCAGCCATCCCCCGCAAGCCCCTCCACCGCCGCCCCGACTGAGACAGCACAGGCAGCCCGCCGCCGGCCCTTCCCACCCCGTGCAGGCACCCCTGCATACGGGCCTCCGGCAGGGCCGGCCTGCCGCCCCCAGCCACCCCCCGCAACCCCCCCCACCGCCGCCCCGGCTGAGAGATCACAGGCAGCCCGCCGCCGCCCCTTCCCACCCCGTGCAGGCACCCCTGCATACGGGCCTCCGGCAGGGCCGGCCTGCCGACCCCAGCCACCCCCCGCAAGCCCCCCCCACCGCCGCCCCGGCTCAGAGAGCACAGGCAGCCCGCCGCAGGCCCACCCACCCCGTGCAGGCACCCCTGCATACGGGCCTCCGGCAGGGCCGGCCTGCCGACCCCAGCCACCCCCCGCAAGCCCCCCCACCGCCGCCCCGACTGAGACAGCACAGGCAGCCCGCCGCCGGCCCTTCCCACCCCGTGCAGGCACCCCTGCATACGGGCCTCCGGCAGGGCCGGCCTGCCGCCCCCAGCCACCCCCCGCAACCCCCCCCACCGCCGCCCCGGCTGAGAGAGCACAGGCAGCCCGCCGCCGGCCCTTCCCACCCCGTGCAGGCACCCCTGCATACGGGCCTCCGGCAGGGCCGGCCTGCCGCCCCCAGCCACCCCCCACAAGCCCCCCCACCGCCGCCCCGGCTGAGACAGCACAGGCAGCCCGCCGCCGGCCCTTCCCACCCAGTGCAGGCACCCCTGCATACGGGCCTCCGGCAGGGCCGGCCTGCCGCCCCCAGCCACCCCCCGCAAGCCCCCCCACCGCCGCCCCGGCTGAGAGAGCACAGGCAGCCCGCCGCCGGCCCTTCTCACCCCGTGCAGGCACCCCTGCATACGGGCCTCCGGCAGGGCCGGCCTGCCGCCCCCAGCCACCCGCCACAGGCCCCCCCACCGCCGCCCCGGCTGAGACAGCACAGGCAGCCCGCCGCCGGCCCTTCCCACCCCGTGCAGGCACCCCTGCATACGGGCCTCCGGCAGGGCCGGCCTGCCGCCCCCAGCCACCCCCCGCAACCCCCCCCACCGCCGCCCCGGCTGAGAGAGCACAGGCAGCCCGCCGCCGGCCCTTCCCACCCCGTGCAGGCACCCCTGCATACGGGCCTCCGGCAGGGCCGGCCTGCCGCCCACAGCCACCCCCCGCAACCCCCCCCACCGCCGCCCCGGCTGAGAGAGCACAGGCAGCCCGCCGCCGGCCCTTCCCACCCCGTGCAGGCACCCCTGCATACGGGCCTCCGGCAGGGCCGGCCTGCCGACCCCCAGCCACCCCCCGCAAGCCCCCCCCACCGCCGCCCCGGCTCAGAGAGCACAGGCAGCCCGCCGCAGGCCCACCCACCCCGTGCAGGCACCCCTGCATACGGGCCTCCGGCAGGGCCGGCCTGCCGACCCCAGCCACCCCCCGCAAGCCCCCCCACCGCCGCCCCGACTGAGACAGCACAGGCAGCCCGCCGCCGGCCCTTCCCACCCCGTGCAGGCACCCCTGCATACGGGCCTCCGGCAGGGCCGGCCTGCCGCCCCCAGCCACCCCCCGCAACCCCCCCCACCGCCGCCCCGGCTGAGAGAGCACAGGCAGCCCGCCGCCGGCCCTTCCCACCCCGTGCAGGCACCCCTGCATACGGGCCTCCGGCAGGGCCGGCCTGCCGCCCCCAGCCACCCCTTGCAAGCCCCCCCACCGCCGCCCCGGCTGAGACAGCACAGGCAGCCCGCCGCCGGCCCTTCCCACCCCGTGCAGGCACCCCTGCATACGGGCCTCCGGCAGGGCCGGCCTGCCGACCCCAGCCACCCCTCCGCAAGCCCCCCCACCGCCGCCCCGGCTGAGAGAGCACAGGCAGCCCGCCGCCGGCCCTTCCCACCCCGTGCAGGCACCCCTGCATACGGGCCTCCGGCAGGGCCGGCCTGCCGCCCCCAGCCACCCGCCGCAGGCCCCCCCACCGCCGCCCCGGCTGAGACAGCAGAGGCAGCCCGCCGCTGCCCCTTCCCACCCCGTGCAGGCACCCCTGCATACGGGCCTCCGGCAGGGCCGGCCTGCCGCCCCCAGCCACCCCCCACAAGCCCCCCCACCGCCGCCTCGGCTGAGAGAGCACAGGCACCCCGCCGCCGGCCCTTCCTACCCCGTGCAGGCACCCCTGCATACGGGCCTCCGGCCGGGCCGGCCTGCCGCCCCCAGCCACCCCCCACAAGCCCCCCCACCGCCGCCCCGGCTGAGACAGCACAGGCAGCCCGCCGCCGCCCCTTCCCACCCCGTGCAGGCACCCCTGCATACGGGCCTCCGGCAGGACCGGCCTGCCGCCCCCAGACAACCCCCGCAAGCCCCCCCACCGCCGCCCCGGCTGAGAGAGCACAGGCACCCCGCCGCCGCCCCTTCCCACCCCGTGCAGGCACCCCTGCATACGGGCCTCCGGCAGGGCCGGCCTGCCGCCCCCAGCCACCCCCCGCAAGCCCCCCCCACCGCCGCCCCGGCTCAGAGAGCACAGGCAGCCCGCCGCAGGCCCACCCACCCCGTGCAGGCACCCCTGCATACGGGCCTCCGGCAGGGCCGGCCTGCCGACCCCAGCCACCCCCCGCAAGCCCCCCCCACCGCCGCCCCGGCTCAGAGAGCACAGGCAGCCCGCCGCAGGCCCACCCACCCCGTGCAGGCACCCCTGCATACGGGCCTCCGGCAGGGCCGGCCTGCCGACCCCAGCCACCCCCCGCAAGCCCCCCCCACCGCCGCCCCGGCTCAGAGAGCACAGGCAGCCCGCCGCAGGCCCACCCACCCCGTGCAGGCACCCCTGCATACGGGCCTCCGGCAGGGCCGGCCTGCCGACCCCAGCCACCCCCCGCAAGCCCCCCCACCGCCGCCCCGACTGAGACAGCACAGGCAGCCCGCCGCCGACCCTTCCCACCCCGTGCAGGCACCCCTGCATACGGGCCTCCGGCAGGGCCGGCCTGCCGCCCCCAGCCACCCCCCGCAACCCCCCCCACCGCCGCCCCGGCTGAGAGAGCACAGGCAGCCCGCCGCCGGCCCTTCCCACCCCGTGCAGGCACCCCTGCATACGGGCCTCCGGCAGGGCCGGCCTGCCGCCCCCAGCCACCCCTTGCAAGCCCCCCCACCGCCGCCCCGGCTGAGACAGCACAGGCAGCCCGCCGCCGGCCCTTCCCACCCCGTGCAGGCACCCCTGCATACGGGCCTCCGGCAGGGCCGGCCTGCCGACCCCAGCCACCCCTCCGCAAGCCCCCCCACCGCCGCCCCGGCTGAGAGAGCACAGGCAGCCCGCCGCCGGCCCTTCCCACCCCGTGCAGGCACCCCTGCATACGGGCCTCCGGCAGGGCCGGCCTGCCGCCCCCAGCCACCCGCCGCAGGCCCCCCCACCGCCGCCCCGGCTGAGACAGCAGAGGCAGCCCGCCGCTGCCCCTTCCCACCCCGTGCAGGCACCCCTGCATACGGGCCTCCGGCAGGGCCGGCCTGCCGCCCCCAGCCACCCCCCACAAGCCCCCCCACCGCCGCCTCGGCTGAGAGAGCACAGGCACCCCGCCGCCGGCCCTTCCTACCCCGTGCAGGCACCCCTGCATACGGGCCTCCGGCCGGGCCGGCCTGCCGCCCCCAGCCACCCCCCACAAGCCCCCCCACCGCCGCCCCGGCTGAGACAGCACAGGCAGCCCGCCGCCGCCCCTTCCCACCCCGTGCAGGCACCCCTGCATACGGGCCTCCGGCAGGACCGGCCTGCCGCCCCCAGACAACCCCCGCAAGCCCCCCCACCGCCGCCCCGGCTGAGAGAGCACAGGCACCCCGCCGCCGCCCCTTCCCACCCCGTGCAGGCACCCCTGCATACGGGCCTCCGGCAGGGCCGGCCTGCCGCCCCCAGCCACCCCCCGCAAGCCCCCCCCACCGCCGCCCCGGCTCAGAGAGCACAGGCAGCCCGCCGCAGGCCCACCCACCCCGTGCAGGCACCCCTGCATACGGGCCTCCGGCAGGGCCGGCCTGCCGACCCCAGCCACCCCCCGCAAGCCCCCCCCACCGCCGCCCCGGCTCAGAGAGCACAGGCAGCCCGCCGCAGGCCCACCCACCCCGTGCAGGCACCCCTGCATACGGGCCTCCGGCAGGGCCGGCCTGCCGACCCCAGCCACCCCCCGCAAGCCCCCCCACCGCCGCCCCGGCTGAGAGAGCACAGGCAGCCCGCCGCCGCCCCTTCCCACCCCGTGCAGGCACCCCTGCATACGGGCCTCCGGCAGGGCCGGCCTGCCGACCCCAGCCACCCCCCGCAAGCCCCCCCACCGCCGCCCCTGCTGAGAGAGCAGAGGCAGCCCGCCGCCGCCCCTTCCCACCCCGTGCAGGCACCCCTGCATACGGGCCTCCGGCAGGGCCGGCCTGCCGCCCCCAGCCACCCCCCGCAAGCCCCCCCACCGCCGCCCCGGCTGAGAGAGCACAGGCAGCCCGCCGCCGGCCCTTCCCACCCCGTGCAGGCACCCCTGCATAGGGGCCTCCGGCAGGGCCGGCCTGCCGCCCCCAGCCACCCCCCGCAAGCCCCCCCACCGCCGCCCCGGCTGAGAGAGCACAGGCAGCCCGCCGCCGCCCCTTCCCACCCCGTGCAGGCACCCCTGCATACGGGCCTCCGGCAGGGCCGGCCTGCCGCCCCCAGCCACCCCCCACAAGCCCCCCCACCGCCGCCCCGGCTGAGACAGCACAGGCACCCCGCCGCCGCCCCTTCCCACCCCGTGCAGGCACCCCTGCATACGGGCCTCCGGCACGGCCGGCCTGCCGCCCCCAGCCACCCCCCACAAGCCCCCCCACCGCCGCCCCGGCTGAGAGAGCACAGGCAGCCCGCCGCCGGCCCTTCCCACCCCGTGCAGGCACCCCTGCATAGGGGCCTCCGGCAGGGCCGGCCTGCCGCCCCCAGCCACCCCCCACAAGCCCCCCCACCGCCGCCCCGGCTGAGACAGCACAGGCACCCCGCCGCCGCCCCTTCCCACCCCGTGCAGGCACCCCTGCATACGGGCCTCCGGCACGGCCGGCCTGCCGCCCCCAGCCACCCCCCACAAGCCCCCCCACCGCCGCCCCGGCTGAGAGAGCACAGGCACCCCGCCGCCGCCCCTTCCCACCCCGTGCAGGCACCCCTGCATACGGGCCTCCGGCAGGGCCGGCCTGCCGACCCCAGCCACCCCCCGCAAGCCCCCCCACCGCCGCCCCGGCTGAGAGAGCACAGGCAGCCCGCCGCCGGCCCTTCCCACCCCGTGCAGGCACCCCTGCATACGGGCCTCCAGCACGGGCGACCCGCTCTGTCCGCAGGGAGGACAGGTCTACCCCTTCTGCCGGCAGGGAGGCCAGGTCTACCCCTTCTGCCGGCAGGGAGGCCAGGTCTACCCGTTTTACCTGCAGGGAGGCCAGGTCTACCCGTTCTGGCGGCAGGGAGACCAGGTCTACCCGTTCTGCCGGCAGGGATGCCAGGTCTACCCGTTTTACCGGCAGGGAGGCCAGGTCTACCCGTATTGCCGGCAGGGAGGCCAGGTCTACCCGTTTTACCGGCAGGGATGCCAGGTCTACCCGTTCTAGCGGCAGGGAGACCAGGTCTACCCGTATTGCCGGCAGGGATGCCAGGTCTACCCGTTTTACCGGCAGGGATGCCAGGTCTACCCATTTACCGGCAGGGATGCCAGGTCTACCCGTTCTGGCTGCAGGGAGGCCAGGTCTACCCATATTGCCGGCAGGGAGACCAGGTCTACCCATTTACCGGCAGGGAGACCAGGTCTACCCGTTCTGCCGGCAGGGAGACCAGGTCTACCCGTTTTGCCGGCAGGGAGACCAGGTCTACCCGTTCTGGCTGCAGGGAGACCAGGTCTACCCGTTTTGCCGGCAGGGATAACAGGTCTACCCGATTTACCTGCAGGGAGACCAGGTCTACCCATTTACCGGCAGGGAGACCAGGTCTACCCGTTTTGCCGGCAGGGATGCCAGGTCTACCCGTTCTGGCGGCAGGGAGAACAGGTCTACCCGTTTTACCTGCAGGGAGAACAGGTCTACCCGTTTTACCGGCAGGGAGACCAGGTCTACCCGTTTTGCCGGCAGGGATGCCAGGTCTACCCGTTTTACCTGCAGGGATGCCAGGTCTACCCGTTTTACCGGCAGGGAGGCCAGGTCTACCCGTTCTGCCGGCAGGGAGGCCAGGTCTACCCGTTCTAGCGGCAGGGAGACCAGGTCTACCCATTTACCTGCAGGGAGACCAGGTCTACCCGTTTTGCCGGCAGGGATGCCAGG
Source organism: Opisthocomus hoazin (assembly GCF_030867145.1). Classification (NCBI taxonomy): domain Eukaryota; kingdom Metazoa; phylum Chordata; class Aves; order Opisthocomiformes; family Opisthocomidae; genus Opisthocomus; species Opisthocomus hoazin. Next base: position 162,728 of record NW_027448981.1, read on the forward strand.
TCTACCCGTTTTGCCGGCAGGGATAACAGGTCTACCCGTTTTACCTGCAGGGAGGCCAGGTCTACCCGTTTTACCGGCAGGGAGACCAGGTCTACCCGTTTTGCCGGCAGGGATGCCAGGTCTACCCGTTCTGGCGGCAGGGAGACCAGGTCTACCCGTTCTGCCGGCAGGGATGCCAGGTCTACCCGTTTTACCTGCACGGAGACCAGGTCTACCCGTTTTACCGGCAGGGAGGCCAGGTCTACCCGTTCTGGCGGCAGGGAGAACAGGTCTACCCTTTTTGCCGGCAGGGAGACCAGGTCTACCCGTTTTGCCGGCAGGGATGCCAGGTCTACCCGTTCTGGCGGCAGGGAGAACAGGTCTACCCGTTTTACCTGCAGGGAGAACAGGTCTACCCGTTTTACCGGCAGGGAGACCAGGTCTACCCGTTTTGCCGGCAGGGATGCCAGGTCTACCCGTTTTACCTGCAGGGATGCCAGGTCTACCCGTTTTACCGGCAGGGAGGCCAGGTCTACCCGTTCTGCCGGCAGGGAGGCCAGGTCTACCCGTTCTAGCGGCAGGGAGACCAGGTCTACCCATTTACCGGCAGGGAGACCAGGTCTACCCGTTTTGCCGGCAGGGATGCCAGGTCTACCCGTTTTGCCGGCAGGGATAACAGGTCTACCCGTTTTACCTGCAGGGAGGCCAGGTCTACCCGTTTTACCGGCAGGGAGACCAGGTCTACCCGTTTTGCCGGCAGGGATGCCAGGTCTACCCGTTCTGGCGGCAGGGAGACCAGGTCTACCCGTTCTGCCGGCAGGGATGCCAGGTCTACCCGTTTTACCTGCACGGAGACCAGGTCTACCCGTTTTACCGGCAGGGAGGCCAGGTCTACCCGTTCTGGCGGCAGGGAGAACAGGTCTACCCTTTTTGCCGGCAGGGAGACCAGGTCTACCCGTTTTACCGGCAGGGATGCCAGGTCTACCCGTTCTGGCTGCAGGGAGACCAGGTCTACCCGTTTTGCCGGCAGGGATAACAGGTCTACCCGTTTTACCTGCAGGGAGACCAGGTCTACCCGTTTTACCGGCAGGGAGACCAGGTCTACCCGTTTTGCCGGCAGGGATGCCAGGTCTACCCGTTCTGCCGGCAGGGAGGCCAGGTCTACCCGTTTTACCGGCAGGGAGGCCAGGTCTACCCGTTTTACCTGCAGGGAGAACAGGTCTACCCGTTTTACCGGCAGGGAGACCAGGTCTACCCGTTTTGCCGGCAGGGATGCCAGGTCTACCCGTTCTGCCGGCAGGGAGGCCAGGTCTACCCGTTTTGGCGGCAGGGAGACCAGGTCTACCCGCTTCCGGCAGGGATGCCAGGTCTACCCGGTTCCAGGCAGGGAGGCCTCGTCTACCCGTTCTGCCGGCAGGGAGGCCAGGTCTACCCGTTTTACCGGCAGGGATGCCAGGTCTACCCGCTTCCGGCAGGGATGCCAGGTCTACCCGGTTCCAGGCAGGGAGGCCTCGTCTACCCGTTCTGCCGGCAGGGAGGCCAGGTCTACCCGTTTTACCGTCCGCCGGGTCCGGTGTGCCCGATGTGGCCGCCGGAGCTGCCGGCGGAAAGGGATGCCTCGTCTACCTCGCTCCGGCGGGACTTTGGCTCCACCGCGGTTCTGGCAGGTAGACGTCTTGCCCGGTTCTTCTTCGGAGCTGCCGAAGGGGTCGCTGCTTTGCGCTGCCTCCAGTTACGTCATGGTAAGAGTCGGCGGCGCTCGCGCGCCTCCCCGCTGGGGGAAGACGGTTCTCTTCGAGCCCGCCGGGGCCGGGGACCTCGCTGTCCGTATACTAGGGCAGAGGGCTGGCGCTCGCGGACCAGCGCCATCGAACCGCTGCAGCTACTCGCGGTTCAGCCGGCAGACTCGGGCGTTGCACGGCGGCTGTGGCCGTGGCCGTTCTGCCTCCTACCTATCGCGCACGGCGCTTCCGACTGCCAGAAGCCGCGCGAAGCCGCTGCTTGCCCGTAGGCTCCGGTGGCCGTTGCCGACTGGAGCGAGGGCTCCAAGAGGGGTTTCTCCAGGGCCGGGCCGAGACGGGCGGCGGTCGCCGGCACTCGAACGCTTGTCACCCGCGGCTCAGCCGGCAGACTCGGGCGTTGCCCGGCGGCCCTGGCCGTGGCCGTTCTGCCTCCTACCTATCGCGCACGGCGCTTCCGACTGCCAGAAGCCGCGCGAAGCCGCTGCTTGCCCGCAGGCTCCGGTGGCCGTTGCCGACTGGAGCGAGGGCTCCAAGAGGGGTTTCTCCAGGGCC
>NW_027448981.1:177500-190000 GCF_030867145.1 Opisthocomus hoazin
CCGGTCCCGGGTAGACGTGGTGGCCGGCCGGGACTCGGGATCGGGGGCGGGCGCGGTCGGGTAGACCTGTCCTCCCCGCCGACCCGGTCCCGGGTAGACCTGTCCTCCCCGCCGACCCGGTCCCGGGTAGACCGGTCCTCCCCGCGGACCCGGTCCCGGGTAGACCGGTCCTCCCCGCCGACACGGTCCCGGGTAGACCTGTCCTCCCCGCCGACCCGGTCCCGGGTAGACCTGTCCTCCCCGCCGACCCGGTCCCGGGTAGACCGGTCCTCCCCGCCGACCCCGTCCCGGGTAGACCTGTCCTCCCCGCCGAACCGGTCCCGGGTAGACCTGTCCTCCCCGCGGACCCGGTCCCGGGTAGACCGGTCCTCCCCGCCGACCCGGTCCCGGGTAGACCTGTCCTCCCCGCCGACCCGGTCCCGGGTAGACCTGTCCTCCCCGCCGACCCGGTCCCGGGTAGACCTGTCCTCCCCGCCGACCCGGTCCCGGATAGACCTGTCCTCCCCGCCGACCCGGTCCCGGGTAGACCTGTCCTCCCCGCCGACCCGGTCCCGGGTAGACCGGTCCTCCCCGCCGACCCGGTCCCGGGTAGACCTGTCCTCCCCCGCCGAACCGGTCCCGGGTAGACCGGTCCTCCCCGCCGACCCGGTCCCGGGTAGACGTGGTGGCCGGCCGGGACTCGGGATCGGGGGCGGGCGCGGTCGGGTAGACCTGTCCTCCCCGCCGACCCGGTCCCGGGTAGACCTGTCCTCCCCGCCGACCCGGTCCCGGGTAGACGTGGTGGCCGGCCGGGACTCGGGATCGGGGGCGGGCGCGGTCGGGTAGACCTGTCCTCCCCGCCGACCCGGTCCCGGGTAGACCTGTCCTCCCCGCCGACCCGGTCCCGGGTAGACCGGTCCTCCCCGCGGACCCGGTCCCGGGTAGACCGGTCCTCCCCGCCGACCCGGTCCCGGGTAGACCTGTCCTCCCCGCCGACCCGGTCCCGGGTAGACCTGTCCTCCCCGCCGACCCGGTCCCGGGTAGACCGGTCCTCCCCGCCGACCCGGTCCCGGGTAGACCTGTCCTCCCCGCCGAACCGGTCCCGGGTAGACCTGTCCTCCCCGCCGACCCGGTCCCGGGTAGACGTGGTGGCCGGCCGGGACTCGGGATCGGGGGCGGGCGCGGTCGGGTAGACCTGTCCTCCCCGCCGACCCGGTCCCGGGTAGACCTGTCCTCCCCGCCGACCCGGTCCCGGGTAGACGTGGTGGCCGGCCGGGACGCGGGGTCGGGGGGGCGCTGTCGTCCAGACCCGTCGGCCAGACCCGTCCCCGTCCCCGTCCCCGTCCCCGTCCCCGTCCCCGTCCCCGTCCCGTTCCCGCCCCCCCCGCCACCCCCTTCCGCGGCACCAACCCCCCCCGCAAGCAACGGGAAGGGGCGCAGCTTTCTATCAGCTCGGCTGAAACGCCCGAAGGCGGGGCGGCGTCTGTGTTTCAAAAGCGGAAAAAAAATAAAAAAGCAACAAAAACCAAAAAATTCCCGCCGCCCCGCCCCCCCACCCACCCCCCCCCCCCCACCTCCCCCCGTGCAGGCACCCCTGCAAACGGGCCTCCGGCACGGCAGCCCGGCCGCCGCACCCCCACCCGCAAGCCCCCCCCCACCGCCGCCCCGGCCGAGAGCGCACAAGCAGCCCCTGCCGCCGCCCCCCCCCACCCCCCCCCCCGGTGCGGGCACCCCTGCATACGGGCCTCCGGCACGGCCGCTCCGCTGCCCCCCCCCACCCCGCCACCCCCCCACCGCCGCCCCGGCCGAGAGCGCACAAGCAGCCCCTGCCGCCGCCCCCCCCCCCCCCCCCCCCCCGACTCAAACCTCAATCTTCTCGGAAAAGAGGCCCCGTCCCCAGCCTACCTCAGCGCAAGGCTCCCCGCCTGCTCCTCGACCCCGTCTCTCAGTCTCTGTCTCCCCCTTCTGCCGCGGGGAAGCGCCCGCCCCTTGCCGGCGGGTGGGCGGGGCGGGCCGGCTCGGGTTCCGGTTGCTAAGCAGCAGGGTGGCACTCGTTGACCCCGGGCGCCGCTCCGTCTGCCGATGGGCGGGCCGGTGCTGGCTCTCAAGAACTTTTTGTAACTGTTTCCCTGCTCTGCTTTGGTTTTGTTTTTTTTTCTCGCCCACCGTCAGAACCGATGCAGAGTAAGAAAGCCTTCAGCGAGACAGTCCGGCCAAGCTTAGCGCCTTCCACTAGATACGGCGAAGTCTCGGAAACGGGGGGTGGCGAGGGGAATTTCAGGCGCGCGCCGCCTCCCCCCTCCTGCACCACCCCCCCCCGCAAGCGACGGGAAGGGGCGCCGCTTTCCATCAGCTCGGCTGAAACGCCCGAGGACGGGGCGGCGTCTCTGTTTCAAAAGCGGAAAAAGAAATAAAAAAGCAACAAAAACCAAAAAATTCCCGCCGCCCCCCCCAACCCACCCCCGTGCAGGCACCCCTGCAAACGGGCCTCCGGCAGGGCCGGCCTGCCGCCCCCAGCCACCCCCCGCAAGCCCCCCCACCGCCGCCCCGGCTGAGAGAGCACAGGCAGCCCGCCGCCGCCCCTTCCCACCCCGTGCAGGCACCCCTGCATACGGGCCTCCGGCAGGGCCGGCCTGCCGCCCCCAGCCACCCCCCGCAAGCCCCCCCACCGCCGCCCCGGCTGAGAGAGCACAGGCAGCCCGCCGCCGGCCCTTCCCACCCCGTGCAGGCACCCCTGCATAGGGGCCTCCGGCAGGGCCGGCCTGCCGCCCCCAGCCACCCCCCGCACCCCGCAAGCCCCCCCACCGCCGCCCCGGCTGAGAGAGCACAGGAACCCCGCCGCCGGCCCTTCCCACCCCGTGCAGGCACCCCTGCATACGGGCCTCCGGCAGGGCCGGCCTGCCGCCCCCAGCCACCCCCCGCAAGCCCCCCCACCGCCGCCCCGGCTCAGAGAGCACAGGCACCCCGCCGCCGCCCCTTCCCACCCCGTGCAGGCACCCCTGCATACGGGCCTCCGGCAGGGCCGGCCTGCCGCCCCCAGCCACCCCCCGCAAGCCCCCCCCACCGCCGCCCCGGCTCAGAGAGCACAGGCAGCCCGCCGCAGGCCCACCCACCCCGTGCAGGCACCCCTGCATACGGGCCTCCGGCAGGGCCGGCCTGCCGACCCCAGCCATCCCCCGCAAGCCCCTCCACCGCCGCCCCGACTGAGACAGCACAGGCAGCCCGCCGCCGGCCCTTCCCACCCCGTGCAGGCACCCCTGCATACGGGCCTCCGGCAGGGCCGGCCTGCCGCCCCCAGCCACCCCCCGCAACCCCCCCCACCGCCGCCCCGGCTGAGAGATCACAGGCAGCCCGCCGCCGCCCCTTCCCACCCCGTGCAGGCACCCCTGCATACGGGCCTCCGGCAGGGCCGGCCTGCCGACCCCAGCCACCCCCCGCAAGCCCCCCCCACCGCCGCCCCGGCTCAGAGAGCACAGGCAGCCCGCCGCAGGCCCACCCACCCCGTGCAGGCACCCCTGCATACGGGCCTCCGGCAGGGCCGGCCTGCCGACCCCAGCCACCCCCCGCAAGCCCCCCCACCGCCGCCCCGACTGAGACAGCACAGGCAGCCCGCCGCCGGCCCTTCCCACCCCGTGCAGGCACCCCTGCATACGGGCCTCCGGCAGGGCCGGCCTGCCGCCCCCAGCCACCCCCCGCAACCCCCCCCACCGCCGCCCCGGCTGAGAGAGCACAGGCAGCCCGCCGCCGGCCCTTCCCACCCCGTGCAGGCACCCCTGCATACGGGCCTCCGGCAGGGCCGGCCTGCCGCCCCCAGCCACCCCCCACAAGCCCCCCCACCGCCGCCCCGGCTGAGACAGCACAGGCAGCCCGCCGCCGGCCCTTCCCACCCAGTGCAGGCACCCCTGCATACGGGCCTCCGGCAGGGCCGGCCTGCCGCCCCCAGCCACCCCCCGCAAGCCCCCCCACCGCCGCCCCGGCTGAGAGAGCACAGGCAGCCCGCCGCCGGCCCTTCTCACCCCGTGCAGGCACCCCTGCATACGGGCCTCCGGCAGGGCCGGCCTGCCGCCCCCAGCCACCCGCCACAGGCCCCCCCACCGCCGCCCCGGCTGAGACAGCACAGGCAGCCCGCCGCCGGCCCTTCCCACCCCGTGCAGGCACCCCTGCATACGGGCCTCCGGCAGGGCCGGCCTGCCGCCCCCAGCCACCCCCCGCAACCCCCCCCACCGCCGCCCCGGCTGAGAGAGCACAGGCAGCCCGCCGCCGGCCCTTCCCACCCCGTGCAGGCACCCCTGCATACGGGCCTCCGGCAGGGCCGGCCTGCCGCCCACAGCCACCCCCCGCAACCCCCCCCACCGCCGCCCCGGCTGAGAGAGCACAGGCAGCCCGCCGCCGGCCCTTCCCACCCCGTGCAGGCACCCCTGCATACGGGCCTCCGGCAGGGCCGGCCTGCCGACCCCCAGCCACCCCCCGCAAGCCCCCCCCACCGCCGCCCCGGCTCAGAGAGCACAGGCAGCCCGCCGCAGGCCCACCCACCCCGTGCAGGCACCCCTGCATACGGGCCTCCGGCAGGGCCGGCCTGCCGACCCCAGCCACCCCCCGCAAGCCCCCCCACCGCCGCCCCGACTGAGACAGCACAGGCAGCCCGCCGCCGGCCCTTCCCACCCCGTGCAGGCACCCCTGCATACGGGCCTCCGGCAGGGCCGGCCTGCCGCCCCCAGCCACCCCCCGCAACCCCCCCCACCGCCGCCCCGGCTGAGAGAGCACAGGCAGCCCGCCGCCGGCCCTTCCCACCCCGTGCAGGCACCCCTGCATACGGGCCTCCGGCAGGGCCGGCCTGCCGCCCCCAGCCACCCCTTGCAAGCCCCCCCACCGCCGCCCCGGCTGAGACAGCACAGGCAGCCCGCCGCCGGCCCTTCCCACCCCGTGCAGGCACCCCTGCATACGGGCCTCCGGCAGGGCCGGCCTGCCGACCCCAGCCACCCCTCCGCAAGCCCCCCCACCGCCGCCCCGGCTGAGAGAGCACAGGCAGCCCGCCGCCGGCCCTTCCCACCCCGTGCAGGCACCCCTGCATACGGGCCTCCGGCAGGGCCGGCCTGCCGCCCCCAGCCACCCGCCGCAGGCCCCCCCACCGCCGCCCCGGCTGAGACAGCAGAGGCAGCCCGCCGCTGCCCCTTCCCACCCCGTGCAGGCACCCCTGCATACGGGCCTCCGGCAGGGCCGGCCTGCCGCCCCCAGCCACCCCCCACAAGCCCCCCCACCGCCGCCTCGGCTGAGAGAGCACAGGCACCACGCCGCCGCCCCTTCCTACCCCGTGCAGGCACCCCTGCATACGAACCTCCGGCCGGGCCGGCCTGCCGCCCCCAGCCACCCCCCACAAGCCCCCCCACCGCCGCCCCGGCTGAGACAGCACAGGCAGCCCGCCGCCGCCCCTTCCCACCCCGTGCAGGCACCCCTGCATACGGGCCTCCGGCAGGACCGGCCTGCCGCCCCCAGACAACCCCCGCAAGCCCCCCCACCGCCGCCCCGGCTGAGAGAGCACAGGCACCCCGCCGCCGCCCCTTCCCACCCCGTGCAGGCACCCCTGCATACGGGCCTCCGGCAGGGCCGGCCTGCCGCCCCCAGCCACCCCCCGCAAGCCCCCCCCCACCGCCGCCCCGGCTCAGAGAGCACAGGCAGCCCGCCGCAGGCCCACCCACCCCGTGCAGGCACCCCTGCATACGGGCCTCCGGCAGGGCCGGCCTGCCGACCCCAGCCACCCCCCGCAAGCCCCCCCCACCGCCGCCCCGGCTCAGAGAGCACAGGCAGCCCGCCGCAGGCCCACCCACCCCGTGCAGGCACCCCTGCATACGGGCCTCCGGCAGGGCCGGCCTGCCGCCCCCAGCCACCCCCCGCAACCCCCCCCACCGCCGCCCCGGCTGAGAGAGCACAGGCAGCCCGCCGCCGCCCCTTCCCACCCCGTGCAGGCACCCCTGCATACGGGCCTCCGGCAGGGCCGGCCTGCCGCCCACAGCCACCCCCCGCAACCCCCCCCACCGCCGCCCCGGCTGAGAGAGCACAGGCAGCCCGCCGCCGGCCCTTCCCACCCCGTGCAGGCACCCCTGCATACGGGCCTCCGGCAGGGCCGGCCTGCCGACCCCCAGCCACCCCCCGCAAGCCCCCCCCACCGCCGCCCCGGCTCAGAGAGCACAGGCAGCCCGCCGCAGGCCCACCCACCCCGTGCAGGCACCCCTGCATACGGGCCTCCGGCAGGGCCGGCCTGCCGACCCCAGCCACCCCCCGCAAGCCCCCCCACCGCCGCCCCGACTGAGACAGCACAGGCAGCCCGCCGCCGACCCTTCCCACCCCGTGCAGGCACCCCTGCATACGGGCCTCCGGCAGGGCCGGCCTGCCGCCCCCAGCCACCCCCCGCAACCCCCCCCACCGCCGCCCCGGCTGAGAGAGCACAGGCAGCCCGCCGCCGGCCCTTCCCACCCCGTGCAGGCACCCCTGCATACGGGCCTCCGGCAGGGCCGGCCTGCCGCCCCCAGCCACCCCTTGCAAGCCCCCCCACCGCCGCCCCGGCTGAGACAGCACAGGCAGCCCGCCGCCGGCCCTTCCCACCCCGTGCAGGCACCCCTGCATACGGGCCTCCGGCAGGGCCGGCCTGCCGACCCCAGCCACCCCTCCGCAAGCCCCCCCACCGCCGCCCCGGCTGAGAGAGCACAGGCAGCCCGCCGCCGGCCCTTCCCACCCCGTGCAGGCACCCCTGCATACGGGCCTCCGGCAGGGCCGGCCTGCCGCCCCCAGCCACCCGCCGCAGGCCCCCCCACCGCCGCCCCGGCTGAGACAGCAGAGGCAGCCCGCCGCTGCCCCTTCCCACCCCGTGCAGGCACCCCTGCATACGGGCCTCCGGCAGGGCCGGCCTGCCGCCCCCAGCCACCCCCCACAAGCCCCCCCACCGCCGCCTCGGCTGAGAGAGCACAGGCACCCCGCCGCCGGCCCTTCCTACCCCGTGCAGGCACCCCTGCATACGGGCCTCCGGCCGGGCCGGCCTGCCGCCCCCAGCCACCCCCCACAAGCCCCCCCACCGCCGCCCCGGCTGAGACAGCACAGGCAGCCCGCCGCCGCCCCTTCCCACCCCGTGCAGGCACCCCTGCATACGGGCCTCCGGCAGGACCGGCCTGCCGCCCCCAGACAACCCCCGCAAGCCCCCCCACCGCCGCCCCGGCTGAGAGAGCACAGGCACCCCGCCGCCGCCCCTTCCCACCCCGTGCAGGCACCCCTGCATACGGGCCTCCGGCAGGGCCGGCCTGCCGCCCCCAGCCACCCCCCGCAAGCCCCCCCCACCGCCGCCCCGGCTCAGAGAGCACAGGCAGCCCGCCGCAGGCCCACCCACCCCGTGCAGGCACCCCTGCATACGGGCCTCCGGCAGGGCCGGCCTGCCGACCCCAGCCACCCCCCGCAAGCCCCCCCCACCGCCGCCCCGGCTCAGAGAGCACAGGCAGCCCGCCGCAGGCCCACCCACCCCGTGCAGGCACCCCTGCATACGGGCCTCCGGCAGGGCCGGCCTGCCGACCCCAGCCACCCCCCGCAAGCCCCCCCACCGCCGCCCCGGCTGAGAGAGCACAGGCAGCCCGCCGCCGCCCCTTCCCACCCCGTGCAGGCACCCCTGCATACGGGCCTCCGGCAGGGCCGGCCTGCCGACCCCAGCCACCCCCCGCAAGCCCCCCCACCGCCGCCCCTGCTGAGAGAGCAGAGGCAGCCCGCCGCCGCCCCTTCCCACCCCGTGCAGGCACCCCTGCATACGGGCCTCCGGCAGGGCCGGCCTGCCGCCCCCAGCCACCCCCCGCAAGCCCCCCCACCGCCGCCCCGGCTGAGAGAGCACAGGCAGCCCGCCGCCGGCCCTTCCCACCCCGTGCAGGCACCCCTGCATAGGGGCCTCCGGCAGGGCCGGCCTGCCGCCCCCAGCCACCCCCCGCAAGCCCCCCCACCGCCGCCCCGGCTGAGAGAGCACAGGCAGCCCGCCGCCGCCCCTTCCCACCCCGTGCAGGCACCCCTGCATACGGGCCTCCGGCAGGGCCGGCCTGCCGCCCCCAGCCACCCCCCACAAGCCCCCCCACCGCCGCCCCGGCTGAGACAGCACAGGCACCCCGCCGCCGCCCCTTCCCACCCCGTGCAGGCACCCCTGCATACGGGCCTCCGGCACGGCCGGCCTGCCGCCCCCAGCCACCCCCCACAAGCCCCCCCACCGCCGCCCCGGCTGAGAGAGCACAGGCAGCCCGCCGCCGGCCCTTCCCACCCCGTGCAGGCACCCCTGCATAGGGGCCTCCGGCAGGGCCGGCCTGCCGCCCCCAGCCACCCCCCACAAGCCCCCCCACCGCCGCCCCGGCTGAGACAGCACAGGCACCCCGCCGCCGCCCCTTCCCACCCCGTGCAGGCACCCCTGCATACGGGCCTCCGGCACGGCCGGCCTGCCGCCCCCAGCCACCCCCCACAAGCCCCCCCACCGCCGCCCCGGCTGAGAGAGCACAGGCACCCCGCCGCCGCCCCTTCCCACCCCGTGCAGGCACCCCTGCATACGGGCCTCCGGCAGGGCCGGCCTGCCGACCCCAGCCACCCCCCGCAAGCCCCCCCACCGCCGCCCCGGCTGAGAGAGCACAGGCAGCCCGCCGCCGGCCCTTCCCACCCCGTGCAGGCACCCCTGCATACGGGCCTCCAGCACGGGCGACCCGCTCTGTCCGCAGGGAGGACAGGTCTACCCCTTCTGCCGGCAGGGAGGCCAGGTCTACCCCTTCTGCCGGCAGGGAGGCCAGGTCTACCCGTTTTACCTGCAGGGAGGCCAGGTCTACCCGTTCTGGCGGCAGGGAGACCAGGTCTACCCGTTCTGCCGGCAGGGATGCCAGGTCTACCCGTTTTACCGGCAGGGAGGCCAGGTCTACCCGTATTGCCGGCAGGGAGGCCAGGTCTACCCGTTTTACCGGCAGGGATGCCAGGTCTACCCGTTCTAGCGGCAGGGAGACCAGGTCTACCCGTATTGCCGGCAGGGATGCCAGGTCTACCCGTTTTACCGGCAGGGATGCCAGGTCTACCCATTTACCGGCAGGGATGCCAGGTCTACCCGTTCTGGCTGCAGGGAGGCCAGGTCTACCCATATTGCCGGCAGGGAGACCAGGTCTACCCATTTACCGGCAGGGAGACCAGGTCTACCCGTTCTGCCGGCAGGGAGACCAGGTCTACCCGTTTTGCCGGCAGGGAGACCAGGTCTACCCGTTCTGGCTGCAGGGAGACCAGGTCTACCCGTTTTGCCGGCAGGGATAACAGGTCTACCCGATTTACCTGCAGGGAGACCAGGTCTACCCATTTACCGGCAGGGAGACCAGGTCTACCCGTTTTGCCGGCAGGGATGCCAGGTCTACCCGTTCTGGCGGCAGGGAGAACAGGTCTACCCGTTTTACCTGCAGGGAGAACAGGTCTACCCGTTTTACCGGCAGGGAGACCAGGTCTACCCGTTTTGCCGGCAGGGATGCCAGGTCTACCCGTTTTACCTGCAGGGATGCCAGGTCTACCCGTTTTACCGGCAGGGAGGCCAGGTCTACCCGTTCTGCCGGCAGGGAGGCCAGGTCTACCCGTTCTAGCGGCAGGGAGACCAGGTCTACCCATTTACCTGCAGGGAGACCAGGTCTACCCGTTTTGCCGGCAGGGATGCCAGGTCTACCCGTTTTGCCGGCAGGGATAACAGGTCTACCCGTTTTACCTGCAGGGAGGCCAGGTCTACCCGTTTTACCGGCAGGGAGACCAGGTCTACCCGTTTTGCCGGCAGGGATGCCAGGTCTACCCGTTCTGGCGGCAGGGAGACCAGGTCTACCCGTTCTGCCGGCAGGGATGCCAGGTCTACCCGTTTTACCTGCACGGAGACCAGGTCTACCCGTTTTACCGGCAGGGAGGCCAGGTCTACCCGTTCTGGCGGCAGGGAGAACAGGTCTACCCTTTTTGCCGGCAGGGAGACCAGGTCTACCCGTTTTGCCGGCAGGGATGCCAGGTCTACCCGTTCTGGCGGCAGGGAGAACAGGTCTACCCGTTTTACCTGCAGGGAGAACAGGTCTACCCGTTTTACCGGCAGGGAGACCAGGTCTACCCGTTTTGCCGGCAGGGATGCCAGGTCTACCCGTTTTACCTGCAGGGATGCCAGGTCTACCCGTTTTACCGGCAGGGAGGCCAGGTCTACCCGTTCTGCCGGCAGGGAGGCCAGGTCTACCCGTTCTAGCGGCAGGGAGACCAGGTCTACCCATTTACCGGCAGGGAGACCAGGTCTACCCGTTTTGCCGGCAGGGATGCCAGGTCTACCCGTTTTGCCGGCAGGGATAACAGGTCTACCCGTTTTACCTGCAGGGAGGCCAGGTCTACCCGTTTTACCGGCAGGGAGACCAGGTCTACCCGTTTTGCCGGCAGGGATGCCAGGTCTACCCGTTCTGGCGGCAGGGAGACCAGGTCTACCCGTTCTGCCGGCAGGGATGCCAGGTCTACCCGTTTTACCTGCACGGAGACCAGGTCTACCCGTTTTACCGGCAGGGAGGCCAGGTCTACCCGTTCTGGCGGCAGGGAGAACAGGTCTACCCTTTTTGCCGGCAGGGAGACCAGGTCTACCCGTTTTACCGGCAGGGATGCCAGGTCTACCCGTTCTGGCTGCAGGGAGACCAGGTCTACCCGTTTTGCCGGCAGGGATAACAGGTCTACCCGTTTTACCTGCAGGGAGACCAGGTCTACCCGTTTTACCGGCAGGGAGACCAGGTCTACCCGTTTTGCCGGCAGGGATGCCAGGTCTACCCGTTCTGCCGGCAGGGAGGCCAGGTCTACCCGTTTTACCGGCAGGGAGGCCAGGTCTACCCGTTTTACCTGCAGGGAGAACAGGTCTACCCGTTTTACCGGCAGGGAGACCAGGTCTACCCGTTTTGCCGGCAGGGATGCCAGGTCTACCCGTTCTGCCGGCAGGGAGGCCAGGTCTACCCGTTTTGGCGGCAGGGAGACCAGGTCTACCCGCTTCCGGCAGGGATGCCAGGTCTACCCGGTTCCAGGCAGGGAGGCCTCGTCTACCCGTTCTGCCGGCAGGGAGGCCAGGTCTACCCGTTTTACCGGCAGGGATGCCAGGTCTACCCGCTTCCGGCAGGGATGCCAGGTCTACCCGGTTCCAGGCAGGGAGGCCTCGTCTACCCGTTCTGCCGGCAGGGAGGCCAGGTCTACCCGTTTTACCGTCCGCCGGGTCCGGTGTGCCCGATGTGGCCGCCGGAGCTGCCGGCGGAAAGGGATGCCTCGTCTACCTCGCTCCGGCGGGACTTTGGCTCCACCGCGGTTCTGGCAGGTAGACGTCTTGCCCGGTTCTTCTTCGGAGCTGCCGAAGGGGTCGCTGCTTTGCGCTGCCTCCAGTTACGTCATGGTAAGAGTCGGCGGCGCTCGCGCGCCTCCCCGCTGGGGGAAGACGGTTCTCTTCGAGCCCGCCGGGGCCGGGGACCTCGCTGTCCGTATACTAGGGCAGAGGGCTGGCGCTCGCGGACCAGCGCCATCGAACCGCTGCAGCTACTCGCGGTTCAGCCGGCAGACTCGGGCGTTGCACGGCGGCTGTGGCCGTGGCCGTTCTGCCTCCTACCTATCGCGCACGGCGCTTCCGACTGCCAGAAGCCGCGCGAAGCCGCTGCTTGCCCGTAGGCTCCGGTGGCCGTTGCCGACTGGAGCGAGGGCTCCAAGAGGGGTTTCTCCAGGGCCGGGCCGAGACGGGCGGCGGTCGCCGGCACTCGAACGCTTGTCACCCGCGGCTCAGCCGGCAGACTCGGGCGTTGCCCGGCGGCCCTGGCCGTGGCCGTTCTGCCTCCTACCTATCGCGCACGGCGCTTCCGACTGCCAGAAGCCGCGCGAAGCCGCTGCTTGCCCGCAGGCTCCGGTGGCCGTTGCCGACTGGAGCGAGGGCTCCAAGAGGGGTTTCTCCAGGGCCGGGCCGAGACGGGCGGCGGTCGCCGGCACTCGAACGCTTGTCACCCGCGGCTCAGCCGGCAGACTCGGGCGTTGCCCGGCGGCCCTGGCCGTGGCCGTTCTGCCTCCTACCTATCGCGCACGGCGCTTCCGACTGCCAGAAGCCGCGCGAAGCCGCTGCTTGCCCGCAGGCTCCGGTGGCCGTTGCCGACTGGAGCGAGGGCTCCAAGAGGGGTTTCTCCAGGGCCGGGCCGAGACGGGCGGCGGTCGCCGGCACTCGAACGCTTGTCACCCGCGGCTCAGCCGGCAGACTCGGGCGTTGCCCGGCGGCCCTGGCCGTGGCCGTTCTGCCTCCTACCTATCGCGCACGGCGCTTCCGACTGCCAGAAGCCGCGCGAAGCCGCTGCTTGCCCGCAGGCTCCGGTGGCCGTTGCCGACTGGAGCGAGGGCTCCAAGAGGGGTTTCTCCAGGGCCGGGCCGAGACGGGCGGCGGTCTCCGGCACTCGAACGCTTGTAGGGCCGGGGTTTGGGAGTGGAGCCTGCCGTGGCTCCCCCCCCCCCCCACGCCCGTTAACAGCAGC
>NW_027448981.1:205000-215000 GCF_030867145.1 Opisthocomus hoazin
GCACTCGTTGACCCCGGGCGCCGCTCCGTCTGCCGATGGGCGGGCCGGTGCTGGCTCTCAAGAACTTTTTGTAACTGTTTCCCTGCTCTGCTTTGGTTTTGTTTTTTTTTCTCGCCCACCGTCAGAACCGATGCAGAGTAAGAAAGCCTTCAGCGAGACAGTCCGGCCAAGCTTAGCGCCTTCCACTAGATACGGCGAAGTCTCGGAAACGGGGGGTGGCGAGGGGAATTTCAGGCGCGCGCCGCCTCCCCCCTCCTGCACCACCCCCCCCCGCAAGCGACGGGAAGGGGCGCCGCTTTCCATCAGCTCGGCTGAAACGCCCGAGGACGGGGCGGCGTCTCTGTTTCAAAAGCGGAAAAAGAAATAAAAAAGCAACAAAAACCAAAAAATTCCCGCCGCCCCCCCCAACCCACCCCCGTGCAGGCACCCCTGCAAACGGGCCTCCGGCAGGGCCGGCCTGCCGCCCCCAGCCACCCCCCGCAAGCCCCCCCACCGCCGCCCCGGCTGAGAGAGCACAGGCAGCCCGCCGCCGCCCCTTCCCACCCCGTGCAGGCACCCCTGCATACGGGCCTCCGGCAGGGCCGGCCTGCCGCCCCCAGCCACCCCCCGCAAGCCCCCCCACCGCCGCCCCGGCTGAGAGAGCACAGGCAGCCCGCCGCCGGCCCTTCCCACCCCGTGCAGGCACCCCTGCATAGGGGCCTCCGGCAGGGCCGGCCTGCCGCCCCCAGCCACCCCCCGCAAGCCCCCCCACCGCCGCCCCGGCTGAGAGAGCACAGGAACCCCGCCGCCGGCCCTTCCCACCCCGTGCAGGCACCCCTGCATACGGGCCTCCGGCAGGGCCGGCCTGCCGCCCCCAGCCACCCCCCGCAAGCCCCCCCACCGCCGCCCCGGCTCAGAGAGCACAGGCACCCCGCCGCCGCCCCTTCCCACCCCGTGCAGGCACCCCTGCATACGGGCCTCCGGCAGGGCCGGCCTGCCGCCCCCAGCCACCCCCCGCAAGCCCCCCCCACCGCCGCCCCGGCTCAGAGAGCACAGGCAGCCCGCCGCAGGCCCACCCACCCCGTGCAGGCACCCCTGCATACGGGCCTCCGGCAGGGCCGGCCTGCCGACCCCAGCCATCCCCCGCAAGCCCCTCCACCGCCGCCCCGACTGAGACAGCACAGGCAGCCCGCCGCCGGCCCTTCCCACCCCGTGCAGGCACCCCTGCATACGGGCCTCCGGCAGGGCCGGCCTGCCGCCCCCAGCCACCCCCCGCAACCCCCCCCACCGCCGCCCCGGCTGAGAGATCACAGGCAGCCCGCCGCCGCCCCTTCCCACCCCGTGCAGGCACCCCTGCATACGGGCCTCCGGCAGGGCCGGCCTGCCGACCCCAGCCACCCCCCGCAAGCCCCCCCCACCGCCGCCCCGGCTCAGAGAGCACAGGCAGCCCGCCGCAGGCCCACCCACCCCGTGCAGGCACCCCTGCATACGGGCCTCCGGCAGGGCCGGCCTGCCGACCCCAGCCACCCCCCGCAAGCCCCCCCACCGCCGCCCCGACTGAGACAGCACAGGCAGCCCGCCGCCGGCCCTTCCCACCCCGTGCAGGCACCCCTGCATACGGGCCTCCGGCAGGGCCGGCCTGCCGCCCCCAGCCACCCCCCGCAACCCCCCCCACCGCCGCCCCGGCTGAGAGAGCACAGGCAGCCCGCCGCCGGCCCTTCCCACCCCGTGCAGGCACCCCTGCATACGGGCCTCCGGCAGGGCCGGCCTGCCGCCCCCAGCCACCCCCCACAAGCCCCCCCACCGCCGCCCCGGCTGAGACAGCACAGGCAGCCCGCCGCCGGCCCTTCCCACCCAGTGCAGGCACCCCTGCATACGGGCCTCCGGCAGGGCCGGCCTGCCGCCCCCAGCCACCCCCCGCAAGCCCCCCCACCGCCGCCCCGGCTGAGAGAGCACAGGCAGCCCGCCGCCGGCCCTTCTCACCCCGTGCAGGCACCCCTGCATACGGGCCTCCGGCAGGGCCGGCCTGCCGCCCCCAGCCACCCGCCACAGGCCCCCCCACCGCCGCCCCGGCTGAGACAGCACAGGCAGCCCGCCGCCGGCCCTTCCCACCCCGTGCAGGCACCCCTGCATACGGGCCTCCGGCAGGGCCGGCCTGCCGCCCCCAGCCACCCCCCGCAACCCCCCCCACCGCCGCCCCGGCTGAGAGAGCACAGGCAGCCCGCCGCCGGCCCTTCCCACCCCGTGCAGGCACCCCTGCATACGGGCCTCCGGCAGGGCCGGCCTGCCGCCCACAGCCACCCCCCGCAACCCCCCCCACCGCCGCCCCGGCTGAGAGAGCACAGGCAGCCCGCCGCCGGCCCTTCCCACCCCGTGCAGGCACCCCTGCATACGGGCCTCCGGCAGGGCCGGCCTGCCGACCCCCAGCCACCCCCCGCAAGCCCCCCCCACCGCCGCCCCGGCTCAGAGAGCACAGGCAGCCCGCCGCAGGCCCACCCACCCCGTGCAGGCACCCCTGCATACGGGCCTCCGGCAGGGCCGGCCTGCCGACCCCAGCCACCCCCCGCAAGCCCCCCCACCGCCGCCCCGACTGAGACAGCACAGGCAGCCCGCCGCCGGCCCTTCCCACCCCGTGCAGGCACCCCTGCATACGGGCCTCCGGCAGGGCCGGCCTGCCGCCCCCAGCCACCCCCCGCAACCCCCCCCACCGCCGCCCCGGCTGAGAGAGCACAGGCAGCCCGCCGCCGGCCCTTCCCACCCCGTGCAGGCACCCCTGCATACGGGCCTCCGGCAGGGCCGGCCTGCCGCCCCCAGCCACCCCTTGCAAGCCCCCCCACCGCCGCCCCGGCTGAGACAGCACAGGCAGCCCGCCGCCGGCCCTTCCCACCCCGTGCAGGCACCCCTGCATACGGGCCTCCGGCAGGGCCGGCCTGCCGACCCCAGCCACCCCTCCGCAAGCCCCCCCACCGCCGCCCCGGCTGAGAGAGCACAGGCAGCCCGCCGCCGGCCCTTCCCACCCCGTGCAGGCACCCCTGCATACGGGCCTCCGGCAGGGCCGGCCTGCCGCCCCCAGCCACCCGCCGCAGGCCCCCCCACCGCCGCCCCGGCTGAGACAGCAGAGGCAGCCCGCCGCTGCCCCTTCCCACCCCGTGCAGGCACCCCTGCATACGGGCCTCCGGCAGGGCCGGCCTGCCGCCCCCAGCCACCCCCCACAAGCCCCCCCACCGCCGCCTCGGCTGAGAGAGCACAGGCACCCCGCCGCCGGCCCTTCCTACCCCGTGCAGGCACCCCTGCATACGGGCCTCCGGCCGGGCCGGCCTGCCGCCCCCAGCCACCCCCCACAAGCCCCCCCACCGCCGCCCCGGCTGAGACAGCACAGGCAGCCCGCCGCCGCCCCTTCCCACCCCGTGCAGGCACCCCTGCATACGGGCCTCCGGCAGGACCGGCCTGCCGCCCCCAGACAACCCCCGCAAGCCCCCCCACCGCCGCCCCGGCTGAGAGAGCACAGGCACCCCGCCGCCGCCCCTTCCCACCCCGTGCAGGCACCCCTGCATACGGGCCTCCGGCAGGGCCGGCCTGCCGCCCCCAGCCACCCCCCGCAAGCCCCCCCCCACCGCCGCCCCGGCTCAGAGAGCACAGGCAGCCCGCCGCAGGCCCACCCACCCCGTGCAGGCACCCCTGCATACGGGCCTCCGGCAGGGCCGGCCTGCCGACCCCAGCCACCCCCCGCAAGCCCCCCCCACCGCCGCCCCGGCTCAGAGAGCACAGGCAGCCCGCCGCAGGCCCACCCACCCCGTGCAGGCACCCCTGCATACGGGCCTCCGGCAGGGCCGGCCTGCCGCCCCCAGCCACCCCCCGCAACCCCCCCCACCGCCGCCCCGGCTGAGAGAGCACAGGCAGCCCGCCGCCGCCCCTTCCCACCCCGTGCAGGCACCCCTGCATACGGGCCTCCGGCAGGGCCGGCCTGCCGCCCACAGCCACCCCCCGCAACCCCCCCCACCGCCGCCCCGGCTGAGAGAGCACAGGCAGCCCGCCGCCGGCCCTTCCCACCCCGTGCAGGCACCCCTGCATACGGGCCTCCGGCAGGGCCGGCCTGCCGACCCCCAGCCACCCCCCGCAAGCCCCCCCCACCGCCGCCCCGGCTCAGAGAGCACAGGCAGCCCGCCGCAGGCCCACCCACCCCGTGCAGGCACCCCTGCATACGGGCCTCCGGCAGGGCCGGCCTGCCGACCCCAGCCACCCCCCGCAAGCCCCCCCACCGCCGCCCCGACTGAGACAGCACAGGCAGCCCGCCGCCGACCCTTCCCACCCCGTGCAGGCACCCCTGCATACGGGCCTCCGGCAGGGCCGGCCTGCCGCCCCCAGCCACCCCCCGCAACCCCCCCCACCGCCGCCCCGGCTGAGAGAGCACAGGCAGCCCGCCGCCGGCCCTTCCCACCCCGTGCAGGCACCCCTGCATACGGGCCTCCGGCAGGGCCGGCCTGCCGCCCCCAGCCACCCCTTGCAAGCCCCCCCACCGCCGCCCCGGCTGAGACAGCACAGGCAGCCCGCCGCCGGCCCTTCCCACCCCGTGCAGGCACCCCTGCATACGGGCCTCCGGCAGGGCCGGCCTGCCGACCCCAGCCACCCCTCCGCAAGCCCCCCCACCGCCGCCCCGGCTGAGAGAGCACAGGCAGCCCGCCGCCGGCCCTTCCCACCCCGTGCAGGCACCCCTGCATACGGGCCTCCGGCAGGGCCGGCCTGCCGCCCCCAGCCACCCGCCGCAGGCCCCCCCACCGCCGCCCCGGCTGAGACAGCAGAGGCAGCCCGCCGCTGCCCCTTCCCACCCCGTGCAGGCACCCCTGCATACGGGCCTCCGGCAGGGCCGGCCTGCCGCCCCCAGCCACCCCCCACAAGCCCCCCCACCGCCGCCTCGGCTGAGAGAGCACAGGCACCCCGCCGCCGGCCCTTCCTACCCCGTGCAGGCACCCCTGCATACGGGCCTCCGGCCGGGCCGGCCTGCCGCCCCCAGCCACCCCCCACAAGCCCCCCCACCGCCGCCCCGGCTGAGACAGCACAGGCAGCCCGCCGCCGCCCCTTCCCACCCCGTGCAGGCACCCCTGCATACGGGCCTCCGGCAGGACCGGCCTGCCGCCCCCAGACAACCCCCGCAAGCCCCCCCACCGCCGCCCCGGCTGAGAGAGCACAGGCACCCCGCCGCCGCCCCTTCCCACCCCGTGCAGGCACCCCTGCATACGGGCCTCCGGCAGGGCCGGCCTGCCGCCCCCAGCCACCCCCCGCAAGCCCCCCCCACCGCCGCCCCGGCTCAGAGAGCACAGGCAGCCCGCCGCAGGCCCACCCACCCCGTGCAGGCACCCCTGCATACGGGCCTCCGGCAGGGCCGGCCTGCCGACCCCAGCCACCCCCCGCAAGCCCCCCCCACCGCCGCCCCGGCTCAGAGAGCACAGGCAGCCCGCCGCAGGCCCACCCACCCCGTGCAGGCACCCCTGCATACGGGCCTCCGGCAGGGCCGGCCTGCCGACCCCAGCCACCCCCCGCAAGCCCCCCCACCGCCGCCCCGGCTGAGAGAGCACAGGCAGCCCGCCGCCGCCCCTTCCCACCCCGTGCAGGCACCCCTGCATACGGGCCTCCGGCAGGGCCGGCCTGCCGACCCCAGCCACCCCCCGCAAGCCCCCCCACCGCCGCCCCTGCTGAGAGAGCAGAGGCAGCCCGCCGCCGCCCCTTCCCACCCCGTGCAGGCACCCCTGCATACGGGCCTCCGGCAGGGCCGGCCTGCCGCCCCCAGCCACCCCCCGCAAGCCCCCCCACCGCCGCCCCGGCTGAGAGAGCACAGGCAGCCCGCCGCCGGCCCTTCCCACCCCGTGCAGGCACCCCTGCATAGGGGCCTCCGGCAGGGCCGGCCTGCCGCCCCCAGCCACCCCCCGCAAGCCCCCCCACCGCCGCCCCGGCTGAGAGAGCACAGGCAGCCCGCCGCCGCCCCTTCCCACCCCGTGCAGGCACCCCTGCATACGGGCCTCCGGCAGGGCCGGCCTGCCGCCCCCAGCCACCCCCCACAAGCCCCCCCACCGCCGCCCCGGCTGAGACAGCACAGGCACCCCGCCGCCGCCCCTTCCCACCCCGTGCAGGCACCCCTGCATACGGGCCTCCGGCACGGCCGGCCTGCCGCCCCCAGCCACCCCCCACAAGCCCCCCCACCGCCGCCCCGGCTGAGAGAGCACAGGCAGCCCGCCGCCGGCCCTTCCCACCCCGTGCAGGCACCCCTGCATAGGGGCCTCCGGCAGGGCCGGCCTGCCGCCCCCAGCCACCCCCCACAAGCCCCCCCACCGCCGCCCCGGCTGAGACAGCACAGGCACCCCGCCGCCGCCCCTTCCCACCCCGTGCAGGCACCCCTGCATACGGGCCTCCGGCACGGCCGGCCTGCCGCCCCCAGCCACCCCCCACAAGCCCCCCCACCGCCGCCCCGGCTGAGAGAGCACAGGCACCCCGCCGCCGCCCCTTCCCACCCCGTGCAGGCACCCCTGCATACGGGCCTCCGGCAGGGCCGGCCTGCCGACCCCAGCCACCCCCCGCAAGCCCCCCCACCGCCGCCCCGGCTGAGAGAGCACAGGCAGCCCGCCGCCGGCCCTTCCCACCCCGTGCAGGCACCCCTGCATACGGGCCTCCAGCACGGGCGACCCGCTCTGTCCGCAGGGAGGACAGGTCTACCCCTTCTGCCGGCAGGGAGGCCAGGTCTACCCCTTCTGCCGGCAGGGAGGCCAGGTCTACCCGTTTTACCTGCAGGGAGGCCAGGTCTACCCGTTCTGGCGGCAGGGAGACCAGGTCTACCCGTTCTGCCGGCAGGGATGCCAGGTCTACCCGTTTTACCGGCAGGGAGGCCAGGTCTACCCGTATTGCCGGCAGGGAGGCCAGGTCTACCCGTTTTACCGGCAGGGATGCCAGGTCTACCCGTTCTAGCGGCAGGGAGACCAGGTCTACCCGTATTGCCGGCAGGGATGCCAGGTCTACCCGTTTTACCGGCAGGGATGCCAGGTCTACCCATTTACCGGCAGGGATGCCAGGTCTACCCGTTCTGGCTGCAGGGAGGCCAGGTCTACCCATATTGCCGGCAGGGAGACCAGGTCTACCCATTTACCGGCAGGGAGACCAGGTCTACCCGTTCTGCCGGCAGGGAGACCAGGTCTACCCGTTTTGCCGGCAGGGAGACCAGGTCTACCCGTTCTGGCTGCAGGGAGACCAGGTCTACCCGTTTTGCCGGCAGGGATAACAGGTCTACCCGATTTACCTGCAGGGAGACCAGGTCTACCCATTTACCGGCAGGGAGACCAGGTCTACCCGTTTTGCCGGCAGGGATGCCAGGTCTACCCGTTCTGGCGGCAGGGAGAACAGGTCTACCCGTTTTACCTGCAGGGAGAACAGGTCTACCCGTTTTACCGGCAGGGAGACCAGGTCTACCCGTTTTGCCGGCAGGGATGCCAGGTCTACCCGTTTTACCTGCAGGGATGCCAGGTCTACCCGTTTTACCGGCAGGGAGGCCAGGTCTACCCGTTCTGCCGGCAGGGAGGCCAGGTCTACCCGTTCTAGCGGCAGGGAGACCAGGTCTACCCATTTACCTGCAGGGAGACCAGGTCTACCCGTTTTGCCGGCAGGGATGCCAGGTCTACCCGTTTTGCCGGCAGGGATAACAGGTCTACCCGTTTTACCTGCAGGGAGGCCAGGTCTACCCGTTTTACCGGCAGGGAGACCAGGTCTACCCGTTTTGCCGGCAGGGATGCCAGGTCTACCCGTTCTGGCGGCAGGGAGACCAGGTCTACCCGTTCTGCCGGCAGGGATGCCAGGTCTACCCGTTTTACCTGCACGGAGACCAGGTCTACCCGTTTTACCGGCAGGGAGGCCAGGTCTACCCGTTCTGGCGGCAGGGAGAACAGGTCTACCCTTTTTGCCGGCAGGGAGACCAGGTCTACCCGTTTTGCCGGCAGGGATGCCAGGTCTACCCGTTCTGGCGGCAGGGAGAACAGGTCTACCCGTTTTACCTGCAGGGAGAACAGGTCTACCCGTTTTACCGGCAGGGAGACCAGGTCTACCCGTTTTGCCGGCAGGGATGCCAGGTCTACCCGTTTTACCTGCAGGGATGCCAGGTCTACCCGTTTTACCGGCAGGGAGGCCAGGTCTACCCGTTCTGCCGGCAGGGAGGCCAGGTCTACCCGTTCTAGCGGCAGGGAGACCAGGTCTACCCATTTACCGGCAGGGAGACCAGGTCTACCCGTTTTGCCGGCAGGGATGCCAGGTCTACCCGTTTTGCCGGCAGGGATAACAGGTCTACCCGTTTTACCTGCAGGGAGGCCAGGTCTACCCGTTTTACCGGCAGGGAGACCAGGTCTACCCGTTTTGCCGGCAGGGATGCCAGGTCTACCCGTTCTGGCGGCAGGGAGACCAGGTCTACCCGTTCTGCCGGCAGGGATGCCAGGTCTACCCGTTTTACCTGCACGGAGACCAGGTCTACCCGTTTTACCGGCAGGGAGGCCAGGTCTACCCGTTCTGGCGGCAGGGAGAACAGGTCTACCCTTTTTGCCGGCAGGGAGACCAGGTCTACCCGTTTTACCGGCAGGGATGCCAGGTCTACCCGTTCTGGCTGCAGGGAGACCAGGTCTACCCGTTTTGCCGGCAGGGATAACAGGTCTACCCGTTTTACCTGCAGGGAGACCAGGTCTACCCGTTTTACCGGCAGGGAGACCAGGTCTACCCGTTTTGCCGGCAGGGATGCCAGGTCTACCCGTTCTGCCGGCAGGGAGGCCAGGTCTACCCGTTTTACCGGCAGGGAGGCCAGGTCTACCCGTTTTACCTGCAGGGAGAACAGGTCTACCCGTTTTACCGGCAGGGAGACCAGGTCTACCCGTTTTGCCGGCAGGGATGCCAGGTCTACCCGTTCTGCCGGCAGGGAGGCCAGGTCTACCCGTTTTGGCGGCAGGGAGACCAGGTCTACCCGCTTCCGGCAGGGATGCCAGGTCTACCCGGTTCCAGGCAGGGAGGCCTCGTCTACCCGTTCTGCCGGCAGGGAGGCCAGGTCTACCCGTTTTACCGGCAGGGATGCCAGGTCTACCCGCTTCCGGCAGGGATGCCAGGTCTACCCGGTTCCAGGCAGGGAGGCCTCGTCTACCCGTTCTGCCGGCAGGGAGGCCAGGTCTACCCGTTTTACCGTCCGCCGGGTCCGGTGTGCCCGATGTGGCCGCCGGAGCTGCCGGCGGAAAGGGATGCCTCGTCTACCTCGCTCCGGCGGGACTTTGGCTCCACCGCGGTTCTGGCAGGTAGACGTCTTGCCCGGTTCTTCTTCGGAGCTGCCGAAGGGGTCGCTGCTTTGCGCTGCCTCCAGTTACGTCATGGTAAGAGTCGGCGGCGCTCGCGCGCCTCCCCGCTGGGGGAAGACGGTTCTCTTCGAGCCCGCCGGGGCCGGGGACCTCGCTGTCCGTATACTAGGGCAGAGGGCTGGCGCTCGCGGACCAGCGCCATCGAACCGCTGCAGCTACTCGCGGTTCAGCCGGCAGACTCGGGCGTTGCACGGCGGCTGTGGCCGTGGCCGTTCTGCCTCCTACCTATCGCGCACGGCGCTTCCGACTGCCAGAAGCCGCGCGAAGCCGCTGCTTGCCCGTAGGCTCCGGTGGCCGTTGCCGACTGGAGCGAGGGCTCCAAGAGGGGTTTCTCCAGGGCCGGGCCGAGACGGGCGGCGGTCGCCGGCACTCGAACGCTTGTCACCCGCGGCTCAGCCGGCAGACTCGGGCGTTGCCCGGCGGCCCTGGCCGTGGCCGTTCTGCCTCCTACCTATCGCGCACGGCGCTTCCGACTGCCAGAAGCCGCGCGAAGCCGCTGCTTGCCCGCAGGCTCCGGTGGCCGTTGCCGACTGGAGCGAGGGCTCCAAGAGGGGTTTCTCCAGGGCCGGGCCGAGACGGGCGGCGGTCGCCGGCACTCGAACGCTTGTCACCCGCGGCTCAGCCGGCAGACTCGGGCGTTGCCCGGCGGCCCTGGCCGT
>NW_027448981.1:225000-227500 GCF_030867145.1 Opisthocomus hoazin
CGTGCGCGCGTGCGGTCCCGCCGTCCGGCGCCGGCAACGCGGTTGGGGTCATGCGGGGGCGGGTCCCCGGGGGCGTCCCCGGGCCGGCGCCTCGCCTCGGCCGGCGCCTAGCAGCCGGCTTAGAACTGGTGCGGACCAGGGGAATCCGACTGTTTAATTAAAACAAAGCATCGCGAAGGCCCGCGGCGGGTGTTGACGCGATGTGATTTCTGCCCAGTGCTCTGAATGTCAAAGTGAAGAAATTCAATGAAGCGCGGGTAAACGGCGGGAGTAACTATGACTCTCCAACCGATCGATAGTAATTAAAAGTGGTGAAACAAATTCTCGGCATCGACCGTGTTCGTTGCCTAGAGCCTCTGCCCACGAGTGGTTAGTTGGGTGTAACCAAATTCTGCTAGAGGGTGGTGGCATTTGGTATTGACTATATCCTCAAACTATTGTAACGAAATGGGCCGACCGTTGCGAGTCAACTATATATCGGTGGCCACCCAGACAAGTCCTCTGGACTTGAGAGACCCCGTGGCCGTCAGGGCCACTGTTTGCCGTGGAGGTGCGGTGGAGGAGGGAATGAACTTGAGTGGGTTGGAGTTTACGAACTCGAGATTGTATGGTTTTGAGGGAATTGACTCTTCCACCTGGCAGGAGAGGCTGTCCAGGTTACCAGAGGTGTATGAGTCACTCACCTCCTTGAGAGTTGGAGGGGTATCCGACAGTCCACCAAGGATAGAGGAGAGCGAGGGGGAGGGTGAAGCTTCACCTCCAGGGGCCCTGGTGCAGTCTACTCTGTTAACATCGCCACCTATCCTTGGTACCTACCCGGACCTGCCCACTGAGGGCACACCGGTGGTAAAGGTCCCCGACAAAAATCCATCTTGTCCATGTTGTGGGAACCGGATAGGGAAAATGTCGGGGCTTATTGAACATCTAAAGAGAGTCCATGGTAAGAAAAAAGCGTTGTTTCAGTGTGCTAAGTGTGGCAAGACTAACGTTAAACATCATAGTATTGCCTGCCATTATCCGAAATGTAAGGGGGTTGAAACATCTCCCCCTGTCGGGGGCTGGGCCTGTGAGGAATGTGGGCGAACGTTTGAGACGAAAATTGGCTTGGGACAACATAAGCGCTCTGCGCACCCAGCCGTTAGGAATATCGAGCGGATTGCCGCCTCCCGCCCGAAGGAGTGCTCAGCCAGAGGGGTACATCGGCAGTGTTGGACTGAGGAGGAGGTGGAGTTGTTACGGAGGTTGGATAAACAGTACGAGGGAAGTAAGAACATCAACAAATTGATTGCTGAGCATATTCCATCTAAATCAGCTAAACAAATAAGTGACAAAAGAAGGGGGCTTCATAAGAGCCCTGTAAAGAGAAGGGAAAAAGATCAGGAAAAGCAGAAATATCTTGAGAGTGAAGGGTTACATCTGCCGGGCATTGAATCACGGGTGGTTGGGGGACTAAGGTCCCATTATCGAAAGGTCATTTCAGATTGGGTAACATCTGATAAATTGACCGTTCTTCGGGGAATGTTTGAGGAAGTGATTGAAGGTGAGAAAGATCTATCGACCTTGGTCGATGAGGCGACCCAAGACCGCTGTGCATGTCTGTTCTTTAAGTCCCACGAGTTGAAAGCGGTCCAAGGTGGAAGGCCCAAAGTAACCCGGAGGGTTCCCTCTTCTGAACCACCGAAGGTGTGGATGAAGAAGAGGGCCAAAAAGCGAGGGCATTTTCTGAGGTTCCAACGGTTGTTTTACCTCGATCGAGGGAAACTTGCCGGGATTATCTTGGATAATGTGGAATCCTTGCGATGCGGCATCCCGCTCGATGAGGTACACGCGGTGTTCAAGTCGAGATGGGAGATGTCAGGAACATTCAAGGGCTTGGGGGCCTTTGTCACTGAGGGACAGGCAGACAACTCCGCATTCCAAGCCATGATCACGGCAAAAGAGATCTCTAAAAACATCAATGAGATGAATAAGAACGCGGCGCCAGGTCCTGATGGGCTTAGTTTGCGGGATCTCATTAAAACCGATCCCCACTATACCCAGCTGATGGAATTGTTCAATCTCTGGTTGGCCACAGGGGTTATACCGGACGTGGTGAAAGAATGCCGGACGGTATTAATATCTAAATCGGCCTTGCCCGAGCGCCAAAAAGACATCAATAATTGGCGCCCAATTACCATCGGATCGATTATCTTGAGATTATTCTCAAGGATCCTAACTGTAAGGCTATCTAAGGCATGCCCTATTAACACACGACAGAGGGGCTTTATTAAGTCATCAGGGTGCGCGGAGAATCTAAAATTGTTACAACTTTTGATTCGAAGCGCGAAACGGGAACATCGCCCCCTGGGGGTGGTCTTTGTGGATTTAGCCAAAGCCTTTGACACGGTGAGCCATGAGCACATCATCATGGCCCTCAGGCAAAAGGGAGTGGACGATCATATTGTCTCCCTGATTACCAACATGTACCTGAATGTTAATACTCGCATTCACCTGAAAAATG
>NW_027448981.1:232500-245000 GCF_030867145.1 Opisthocomus hoazin
CCCGGGTAGACCGGTCCTCCCCGCCGACCCGGTCCCGGGTAGACCTGTCCTCCCCGCCGACCCGGTCCCGGGTAGACCTGTCCTCCCCGCCGACCCGGTCCCGGGTAGACCGGTCCTCCCCGCCGACCCGGTCCCGGGTAGACCTGTCCTCCCCGCCGAACCGGTCCCGGGTAGACCTGTCCTCCCCGCCGACCCGGTCCCGGGTAGACGTGGTGGCCGGCCGGGACTCGGGATCGGGGGCGGGCGCGGTCGGGTAGACCTGTCCTCCCCGCCGACCCGGTCCCGGGTAGACCTGTCCTCCCCGCCGACCCGGTCCCGGGTAGACGTGGTGGCCGGCCGGGACGCGGGGTCGGGGGGGCGCTGTCGTCCAGACCCGTCGGCCAGACCCGTCCCCGTCCCCGTCCCCGTCCCCGTCCCCGTCCCCGTCCCCGTCCCGTTCCCGCCCCCCCCGCCACCCCCTTCCGCGGCACCAACCCCCCCCGCAAGCAACGGGAAGGGGCGCAGCTTTCTATCAGCTCGGCTGAAACGCCCGAAGGCGGGGCGGCGTCTGTGTTTCAAAAGCGGAAAAAAAATAAAAAAGCAACAAAAACCAAAAAATTCCCGCCGCCCCGCCCCCCCACCCACCCCCCCCCCCCCACCTCCCCCCGTGCAGGCACCCCTGCAAACGGGCCTCCGGCACGGCAGCCCGGCCGCCGCACCCCCACCCGCAAGCCCCCCCCCACCGCCGCCCCGGCCGAGAGCGCACAAGCAGCCCCTGCCGCCGCCCCCCCCCACCCCCCCCCCCGGTGCGGGCACCCCTGCATACGGGCCTCCGGCACGGCCGCTCCGCTGCCCCCCCCCCACCCCGCCACCCCCCCACCGCCGCCCCGGCCGAGAGCGCACAAGCAGCCCCTGCCGCCGCCCCCCCCCCCCCCCCCCCCCGACTCAAACCTCAATCTTCTCGGAAAAGAGGCCCCGTCCCCAGCCTACCTCAGCGCAAGGCTCCCCGCCTGCTCCTCGACCCCGTCTCTCAGTCTCTGTCTCCCCCTTCTGCCGCGGGGAAGCGCCCGCCCCTTGCCGGCGGGTGGGCGGGGCGGGCCGGCTCGGGTTCCGGTTGCTAAGCAGCAGGGTGGCACTCGTTGACCCCGGGCGCCGCTCCGTCTGCCGATGGGCGGGCCGGTGCTGGCTCTCAAGAACATTTTGTAACTGTTTCCCTGCTCTGCTTTGGTTTTGTTTTTTTTTCTCGCCCACCGTCAGAACCGATGCAGAGTAAGAAAGCCTTCAGCGAGACAGTCCGGCCAAGCTTAGCGCCTTCCACTAGATACGGCGAAGTCTCGGAAACGGGGGGTGGCGAGGGGAATTTCAGGCGCGCGCCGCCTCCCCCCTCCTGCACCACCCCCCCCCGCAAGCGACGGGAAGGGGCGCCGCTTTCCATCAGCTCGGCTGAAACGCCCGAGGACGGGGCGGCGTCTCTGTTTCAAAAGCGGAAAAAGAAATAAAAAAGCAACAAAAACCAAAAAATTCCCGCCGCCCCCCCCAACCCACCCCCGTGCAGGCACCCCTGCAAACGGGCCTCCGGCAGGGCCGGCCTGCCGCCCCCAGCCACCCCCCGCAAGCCCCCCCACCGCCGCCCCGGCTGAGAGAGCACAGGCAGCCCGCCGCCGCCCCTTCCCACCCCGTGCAGGCACCCCTGCATACGGGCCTCCGGCAGGGCCGGCCTGCCGCCCCCAGCCACCCCCCGCAAGCCCCCCCACCGCCGCCCCGGCTGAGAGAGCACAGGCAGCCCGCCGCCGGCCCTTCCCACCCCGTGCAGGCACCCCTGCATAGGGGCCTCCGGCAGGGCCGGCCTGCCGCCCCCAGCCACCCCCCGCAAGCCCCCCCACCGCCGCCCCGGCTGAGAGAGCACAGGAACCCCGCCGCCGGCCCTTCCCACCCCGTGCAGGCACCCCTGCATACGGGCCTCCGGCAGGGCCGGCCTGCCGCCCCCAGCCACCCCCCGCAAGCCCCCCCACCGCCGCCCCGGCTCAGAGAGCACAGGCACCCCGCCGCCGCCCCTTCCCACCCCGTGCAGGCACCCCTGCATACGGGCCTCCGGCAGGGCCGGCCTGCCGCCCCCAGCCACCCCCCGCAAGCCCCCCCCACCGCCGCCCCGGCTCAGAGAGCACAGGCAGCCCGCCGCAGGCCCACCCACCCCGTGCAGGCACCCCTGCATACGGGCCTCCGGCAGGGCCGGCCTGCCGACCCCAGCCATCCCCCGCAAGCCCCTCCACCGCCGCCCCGACTGAGACAGCACAGGCAGCCCGCCGCCGGCCCTTCCCACCCCGTGCAGGCACCCCTGCATACGGGCCTCCGGCAGGGCCGGCCTGCCGCCCCCAGCCACCCCCCGCAACCCCCCCCACCGCCGCCCCGGCTGAGAGATCACAGGCAGCCCGCCGCCGCCCCTTCCCACCCCGTGCAGGCACCCCTGCATACGGGCCTCCGGCAGGGCCGGCCTGCCGACCCCAGCCACCCCCCGCAAGCCCCCCCCACCGCCGCCCCGGCTCAGAGAGCACAGGCAGCCCGCCGCAGGCCCACCCACCCCGTGCAGGCACCCCTGCATACGGGCCTCCGGCAGGGCCGGCCTGCCGACCCCAGCCACCCCCCGCAAGCCCCCCCACCGCCGCCCCGACTGAGACAGCACAGGCAGCCCGCCGCCGGCCCTTCCCACCCCGTGCAGGCACCCCTGCATACGGGCCTCCGGCAGGGCCGGCCTGCCGCCCCCAGCCACCCCCCGCAACCCCCCCCACCGCCGCCCCGGCTGAGAGAGCACAGGCAGCCCGCCGCCGGCCCTTCCCACCCCGTGCAGGCACCCCTGCATACGGGCCTCCGGCAGGGCCGGCCTGCCGCCCCCAGCCACCCCCCACAAGCCCCCCCACCGCCGCCCCGGCTGAGACAGCACAGGCAGCCCGCCGCCGGCCCTTCCCACCCAGTGCAGGCACCCCTGCATACGGGCCTCCGGCAGGGCCGGCCTGCCGCCCCCAGCCACCCCCCGCAAGCCCCCCCACCGCCGCCCCGGCTGAGAGAGCACAGGCAGCCCGCCGCCGGCCCTTCTCACCCCGTGCAGGCACCCCTGCATACGGGCCTCCGGCAGGGCCGGCCTGCCGCCCCCAGCCACCCGCCACAGGCCCCCCCACCGCCGCCCCGGCTGAGACAGCACAGGCAGCCCGCCGCCGGCCCTTCCCACCCCGTGCAGGCACCCCTGCATACGGGCCTCCGGCAGGGCCGGCCTGCCGCCCCCAGCCACCCCCCGCAACCCCCCCCACCGCCGCCCCGGCTGAGAGAGCACAGGCAGCCCGCCGCCGGCCCTTCCCACCCCGTGCAGGCACCCCTGCATACGGGCCTCCGGCAGGGCCGGCCTGCCGCCCACAGCCACCCCCCGCAACCCCCCCCACCGCCGCCCCGGCTGAGAGAGCACAGGCAGCCCGCCGCCGGCCCTTCCCACCCCGTGCAGGCACCCCTGCATACGGGCCTCCGGCAGGGCCGGCCTGCCGACCCCCAGCCACCCCCCGCAAGCCCCCCCCACCGCCGCCCCGGCTCAGAGAGCACAGGCAGCCCGCCGCAGGCCCACCCACCCCGTGCAGGCACCCCTGCATACGGGCCTCCGGCAGGGCCGGCCTGCCGACCCCAGCCACCCCCCGCAAGCCCCCCCACCGCCGCCCCGACTGAGACAGCACAGGCAGCCCGCCGCCGGCCCTTCCCACCCCGTGCAGGCACCCCTGCATACGGGCCTCCGGCAGGGCCGGCCTGCCGCCCCCAGCCACCCCCCGCAACCCCCCCCACCGCCGCCCCGGCTGAGAGAGCACAGGCAGCCCGCCGCCGGCCCTTCCCACCCCGTGCAGGCACCCCTGCATACGGGCCTCCGGCAGGGCCGGCCTGCCGCCCCCAGCCACCCCTTGCAAGCCCCCCCACCGCCGCCCCGGCTGAGACAGCACAGGCAGCCCGCCGCCGGCCCTTCCCACCCCGTGCAGGCACCCCTGCATACGGGCCTCCGGCAGGGCCGGCCTGCCGACCCCAGCCACCCCTCCGCAAGCCCCCCACCGCCGCCCCGGCTGAGAGAGCACAGGCAGCCCGCCGCCGGCCCTTCCCACCCCGTGCAGGCACCCCTGCATACGGGCCTCCGGCAGGGCCGGCCTGCCGCCCCCAGCCACCCGCCGCAGGCCCCCCCACCGCCGCCCCGGCTGAGACAGCAGAGGCAGCCCGCCGCTGCCCCTTCCCACCCCGTGCAGGCACCCCTGCATACGGGCCTCCGGCAGGGCCGGCCTGCCGCCCCCAGCCACCCCCCACAAGCCCCCCCACCGCCGCCTCGGCTGAGAGAGCACAGGCACCCCGCCGCCGGCCCTTCCTACCCCGTGCAGGCACCCCTGCATACGGGCCTCCGGCCGGGCCGGCCTGCCGCCCCCAGCCACCCCCCACAAGCCCCCCCACCGCCGCCCCGGCTGAGACAGCACAGGCAGCCCGCCGCCGCCCCTTCCCACCCCGTGCAGGCACCCCTGCATACGGGCCTCCGGCAGGACCGGCCTGCCGCCCCCAGACAACCCCCGCAAGCCCCCCCACCGCCGCCCCGGCTGAGAGAGCACAGGCACCCCGCCGCCGCCCCTTCCCACCCCGTGCAGGCACCCCTGCATACGGGCCTCCGGCAGTGCCGGCCTGCCGCCCCCAGCCACCCCCCGCAAGCCCCCCCCACCGCCGCCCCGGCTCAGAGAGCACAGGCAGCCCGCCGCAGGCCCACCCACCCCGTGCAGGCACCCCTGCATACGGGCCTCCGGCAGGGCCGGCCTGCCGACCCCAGCCACCCCCCGCAAGCCCCCCCCACCGCCGCCCCGGCTCAGAGAGCACAGGCAGCCCGCCGCAGGCCCACCCACCCCGTGCAGGCACCCCTGCATACGGGCCTCCGGCAGGGCCGGCCTGCCGCCCCCAGCCACCCCCCGCAACCCCCCCCACCGCCGCCCCGGCTGAGAGAGCACAGGCAGCCCGCCGCCGCCCCTTCCCACCCCGTGCAGGCACCCCTGCATACGGGCCTCCGGCAGGGCCGGCCTGCCGCCCACAGCCACCCCCCGCAACCCCCCCCACCGCCGCCCCGGCTGAGAGAGCACAGGCAGCCCGCCGCCGGCCCTTCCCACCCCGTGCAGGCACCCCTGCATACGGGCCTCCGGCAGGGCCGGCCTGCCGACCCCCAGCCACCCCCCGCAAGCCCCCCCCACCGCCGCCCCGGCTCAGAGAGCACAGGCAGCCCGCCGCAGGCCCACCCACCCCGTGCAGGCACCCCTGCATACGGGCCTCCGGCAGGGCCGGCCTGCCGACCCCAGCCACCCCCCGCAAGCCCCCCCACCGCCGCCCCGACTGAGACAGCACAGGCAGCCCGCCGCCGACCCTTCCCACCCCGTGCAGGCACCCCTGCATACGGGCCTCCGGCAGGGCCGGCCTGCCGCCCCCAGCCACCCCCCGCAACCCCCCCCACCGCCGCCCCGGCTGAGAGAGCACAGGCAGCCCGCCGCCGGCCCTTCCCACCCCGTGCAGGCACCCCTGCATACGGGCCTCCGGCAGGGCCGGCCTGCCGCCCCCAGCCACCCCTTGCAAGCCCCCCCACCGCCGCCCCGGCTGAGACAGCACAGGCAGCCCGCCGCCGGCCCTTCCCACCCCGTGCAGGCACCCCTGCATACGGGCCTCCGGCAGGGCCGGCCTGCCGACCCCAGCCACCCCTCCGCAAGCCCCCCCACCGCCGCCCCGGCTGAGAGAGCACAGGCAGCCCGCCGCCGGCCCTTCCCACCCCGTGCAGGCACCCCTGCATACGGGCCTCCGGCAGGGCCGGCCTGCCGCCCCCAGCCACCCGCCGCAGGCCCCCCCACCGCCGCCCCGGCTGAGACAGCAGAGGCAGCCCGCCGCTGCCCCTTCCCACCCCGTGCAGGCACCCCTGCATACGGGCCTCCGGCAGGGCCGGCCTGCCGCCCCCAGCCACCCCCCACAAGCCCCCCCACCGCCGCCTCGGCTGAGAGAGCACAGGCACCCCGCCGCCGGCCCTTCCTACCCCGTGCAGGCACCCCTGCATACGGGCCTCCGGCCGGGCCGGCCTGCCGCCCCCAGCCACCCCCCACAAGCCCCCCCACCGCCGCCCCGGCTGAGACAGCACAGGCAGCCCGCCGCCGCCCCTTCCCACCCCGTGCAGGCACCCCTGCATACGGGCCTCCGGCAGGACCGGCCTGCCGCCCCCAGACAACCCCCGCAAGCCCCCCCACCGCCGCCCCGGCTGAGAGAGCACAGGCACCCCGCCGCCGCCCCTTCCCACCCCGTGCAGGCACCCCTGCATACGGGCCTCCGGCAGGGCCGGCCTGCCGCCCCCAGCCACCCCCCGCAAGCCCCCCCCACCGCCGCCCCGGCTCAGAGAGCACAGGCAGCCCGCCGCAGGCCCACCCACCCCGTGCAGGCACCCCTGCATACGGGCCTCCGGCAGGGCCGGCCTGCCGACCCCAGCCACCCCCCGCAAGCCCCCCCCACCGCCGCCCCGGCTCAGAGAGCACAGGCAGCCCGCCGCAGGCCCACCCACCCCGTGCAGGCACCCCTGCATACGGGCCTCCGGCAGGGCCGGCCTGCCGACCCCAGCCACCCCCCGCAAGCCCCCCCACCGCCGCCCCGGCTGAGAGAGCACAGGCAGCCCGCCGCCGCCCCTTCCCACCCCGTGCAGGCACCCCTGCATACGGGCCTCCGGCAGGGCCGGCCTGCCGACCCCAGCCACCCCCCGCAAGCCCCCCCACCGCCGCCCCTGCTGAGAGAGCAGAGGCAGCCCGCCGCCGCCCCTTCCCACCCCGTGCAGGCACCCCTGCATACGGGCCTCCGGCAGGGCCGGCCTGCCGCCCCCAGCCACCCCCCGCAAGCCCCCCCACCGCCGCCCCGGCTGAGAGAGCACAGGCAGCCCGCCGCCGGCCCTTCCCACCCCGTGCAGGCACCCCTGCATAGGGGCCTCCGGCAGGGCCGGCCTGCCGCCCCCAGCCACCCCCCGCAAGCCCCCCCACCGCCGCCCCGGCTGAGAGAGCACAGGCAGCCCGCCGCCGCCCCTTCCCACCCCGTGCAGGCACCCCTGCATACGGGCCTCCGGCAGGGCCGGCCTGCCGCCCCCAGCCACCCCCCACAAGCCCCCCCACCGCCGCCCCGGCTGAGACAGCACAGGCACCCCGCCGCCGCCCCTTCCCACCCCGTGCAGGCACCCCTGCATACGGGCCTCCGGCACGGCCGGCCTGCCGCCCCCAGCCACCCCCCACAAGCCCCCCCACCGCCGCCCCGGCTGAGAGAGCACAGGCAGCCCGCCGCCGGCCCTTCCCACCCCGTGCAGGCACCCCTGCATAGGGGCCTCCGGCAGGGCCGGCCTGCCGCCCCCAGCCACCCCCCGCAAGCCCCCCCACCGCCGCCCCGGCTGAGACAGCACAGGCACCCCGCCGCCGCCCCTTCCCACCCCGTGCAGGCACCCCTGCATACGGGCCTCCGGCACGGCCGGCCTGCCGCCCCCAGCCACCCCCCACAAGCCCCCCCACCGCCGCCCCGGCTGAGAGAGCACAGGCACCCCGCCGCCGCCCCTTCCCACCCCGTGCAGGCACCCCTGCATACGGGCCTCCGGCAGGGCCGGCCTGCCGACCCCAGCCACCCCCCGCAAGCCCCCCCACCGCCGCCCCGGCTGAGAGAGCACAGGCAGCCCGCCGCCGGCCCTTCCCACCCCGTGCAGGCACCCCTGCATACGGGCCTCCAGCACGGGCGACCCGCTCTGTCCGCAGGGAGGACAGGTCTACCCCTTCTGCCGGCAGGGAGGCCAGGTCTACCCCTTCTGCCGGCAGGGAGGCCAGGTCTACCCGTTTTACCTGCAGGGAGGCCAGGTCTACCCGTTCTGGCGGCAGGGAGACCAGGTCTACCCGTTCTGCCGGCAGGGATGCCAGGTCTACCCGTTTTACCGGCAGGGAGGCCAGGTCTACCCGTATTGCCGGCAGGGAGGCCAGGTCTACCCGTTTTACCGGCAGGGATGCCAGGTCTACCCGTTCTAGCGGCAGGGAGACCAGGTCTACCCGTATTGCCGGCAGGGATGCCAGGTCTACCCGTTTTACCGGCAGGGATGCCAGGTCTACCCATTTACCGGCAGGGATGCCAGGTCTACCCGTTCTGGCTGCAGGGAGGCCAGGTCTACCCATATTGCCGGCAGGGAGACCAGGTCTACCCATTTACCGGCAGGGAGACCAGGTCTACCCGTTCTGCCGGCAGGGAGACCAGGTCTACCCGTTTTGCCGGCAGGGAGACCAGGTCTACCCGTTCTGGCTGCAGGGAGACCAGGTCTACCCGTTTTGCCGGCAGGGATAACAGGTCTACCCGATTTACCTGCAGGGAGACCAGGTCTACCCATTTACCGGCAGGGAGACCAGGTCTACCCGTTTTGCCGGCAGGGATGCCAGGTCTACCCGTTCTGGCGGCAGGGAGAACAGGTCTACCCGTTTTACCTGCAGGGAGAACAGGTCTACCCGTTTTACCGGCAGGGAGACCAGGTCTACCCGTTTTGCCGGCAGGGATGCCAGGTCTACCCGTTTTACCTGCAGGGATGCCAGGTCTACCCGTTTTACCGGCAGGGAGGCCAGGTCTACCCGTTCTGCCGGCAGGGAGGCCAGGTCTACCCGTTCTAGCGGCAGGGAGACCAGGTCTACCCATTTACCTGCAGGGAGACCAGGTCTACCCGTTTTGCCGGCAGGGATGCCAGGTCTACCCGTTTTGCCGGCAGGGATAACAGGTCTACCCGTTTTACCTGCAGGGAGGCCAGGTCTACCCGTTTTACCGGCAGGGAGACCAGGTCTACCCGTTTTGCCGGCAGGGATGCCAGGTCTACCCGTTCTGGCGGCAGGGAGACCAGGTCTACCCGTTCTGCCGGCAGGGATGCCAGGTCTACCCGTTTTACCTGCACGGAGACCAGGTCTACCCGTTTTACCGGCAGGGAGGCCAGGTCTACCCGTTCTGGCGGCAGGGAGAACAGGTCTACCCTTTTTGCCGGCAGGGAGACCAGGTCTACCCGTTTTGCCGGCAGGGATGCCAGGTCTACCCGTTCTGGCGGCAGGGAGAACAGGTCTACCCGTTTTACCTGCAGGGAGAACAGGTCTACCCGTTTTACCGGCAGGGAGACCAGGTCTACCCGTTTTGCCGGCAGGGATGCCAGGTCTACCCGTTTTACCTGCAGGGATGCCAGGTCTACCCGTTTTACCGGCAGGGAGGCCAGGTCTACCCGTTCTGCCGGCAGGGAGGCCAGGTCTACCCGTTCTAGCGGCAGGGAGACCAGGTCTACCCATTTACCGGCAGGGAGACCAGGTCTACCCGTTTTGCCGGCAGGGATGCCAGGTCTACCCGTTTTGCCGGCAGGGATAACAGGTCTACCCGTTTTACCTGCAGGGAGGCCAGGTCTACCCGTTTTACCGGCAGGGAGACCAGGTCTACCCGTTTTGCCGGCAGGGATGCCAGGTCTACCCGTTCTGGCGGCAGGGAGACCAGGTCTACCCGTTCTGCCGGCAGGGATGCCAGGTCTACCCGTTTTACCTGCACGGAGACCAGGTCTACCCGTTTTACCGGCAGGGAGGCCAGGTCTACCCGTTCTGGCGGCAGGGAGAACAGGTCTACCCTTTTTGCCGGCAGGGAGACCAGGTCTACCCGTTTTACCGGCAGGGATGCCAGGTCTACCCGTTCTGGCTGCAGGGAGACCAGGTCTACCCGTTTTGCCGGCAGGGATAACAGGTCTACCCGTTTTACCTGCAGGGAGACCAGGTCTACCCGTTTTACCGGCAGGGAGACCAGGTCTACCCGTTTTGCCGGCAGGGATGCCAGGTCTACCCGTTCTGCCGGCAGGGAGGCCAGGTCTACCCGTTTTACCGGCAGGGAGGCCAGGTCTACCCGTTTTACCTGCAGGGAGAACAGGTCTACCCGTTTTACCGGCAGGGAGACCAGGTCTACCCGTTTTGCCGGCAGGGATGCCAGGTCTACCCGTTCTGCCGGCAGGGAGGCCAGGTCTACCCGTTTTGGCGGCAGGGAGACCAGGTCTACCCGCTTCCGGCAGGGATGCCAGGTCTACCCGGTTCCAGGCAGGGAGGCCTCGTCTACCCGTTCTGCCGGCAGGGAGGCCAGGTCTACCCGTTTTACCGGCAGGGATGCCAGGTCTACCCGCTTCCGGCAGGGATGCCAGGTCTACCCGGTTCCAGGCAGGGAGGCCTCGTCTACCCGTTCTGCCGGCAGGGAGGCCAGGTCTACCCGTTTTACCGTCCGCCGGGTCCGGTGTGCCCGATGTGGCCGCCGGAGCTGCCGGCGGAAAGGGATGCCTCGTCTACCTCGCTCCGGCGGGACTTTGGCTCCACCGCGGTTCTGGCAGGTAGACGTCTTGCCCGGTTCTTCTTCGGAGCTGCCGAAGGGGTCGCTGCTTTGCGCTGCCTCCAGTTACGTCATGGTAAGAGTCGGCGGCGCTCGCGCGCCTCCCCGCTGGGGGAAGACGGTTCTCTTCGAGCCCGCCGGGGCCGGGGACCTCGCTGTCCGTATACTAGGGCAGAGGGCTGGCGCTCGCGGACCAGCGCCATCGAACCGCTGCAGCTACTCGCGGTTCAGCCGGCAGACTCGGGCGTTGCACGGCGGCTGTGGCCGTGGCCGTTCTGCCTCCTACCTATCGCGCACGGCGCTTCCGACTGCCAGAAGCCGCGCGAAGCCGCTGCTTGCCCGTAGGCTCCGGTGGCCGTTGCCGACTGGAGCGAGGGCTCCAAGAGGGGTTTCTCCAGGGCCGGGCCGAGACGGGCGGCGGTCGCCGGCACTCGAACGCTTGTCACCCGCGGCTCAGCCGGCAGACTCGGGCGTTGCCCGGCGGCCCTGGCCGTGGCCGTTCTGCCTCCTACCTATCGCGCACGGCGCTTCCGACTGCCAGAAGCCGCGCGAAGCCGCTGCTTGCCCGCAGGCTCCGGTGGCCGTTGCCGACTGGAGCGAGGGCTCCAAGAGGGGTTTCTCCAGGGCCGGGCCGAGACGGGCGGCGGTCGCCGGCACTCGAACGCTTGTCACCCGCGGCTCAGCCGGCAGACTCGGGCGTTGCCCGGCGGCCCTGGCCGTGGCCGTTCTGCCTCCTACCTATCGCGCACGGCGCTTCCGACTGCCAGAAGCCGCGCGAAGCCGCTGCTTGCCCGCAGGCTCCGGTGGCCGTTGCCGACTGGAGCGAGGGCTCCAAGAGGGGTTTCTCCAGGGCCGGGCCGAGACGGGCGGCGGTCGCCGGCACTCGAACGCTTGTCAGCCGCGGCTCAGCCGGCAGACTCGGGCGTTGCCTGGCGGCCCTGGCCGTGGCCGTTCTGCCTCCTACCTATCGCGCACGGCGCTTCCGACTGCCAGAAGCCGCGCGAAGCCGCTGCTTGCCCGCAGGCTCCGGTGGCCGTTGCCGACTGGAGCGAGGGCTCCAAGAGGGGTTTCTCCAGGGCCGGGCCGAGACGGGCGGCGGTCTCCGGCACTCGAACGCTTGTAGGGCCGGGGTTTGGGAGTGGAGCCTGCCGTGGCTCCCCCCCCCCCCCCACGCCCGTTAACAGCAGCCATCCGCGGGCACGTTGCAGAGAAGCCTCTACGGCAGTCCGGCTCTGCCGGTGGCCAAGCCGCGTTGGGCTTCTGCTGTCGACGCTGCCCGCTCGCTCGCTCGCTCGCACGCAGGGCCCCGCGCCTGTGCTGCCCAGCCCTGCCCGAGGTTCGGGGTTCGGGGGCCGGCGCGCGCGGCCGTCGCTGTCCCAGGAACCGTGGCCGTGGGGCCTCCGCTTCTCCTCCGTTCCCCTTCCCTTTCCTGATCGATGAGGCTTTTCGGGTGGCGTCGGAGAGGGCCCCCGGCGGGCCGGGTCTTCCGTACTCCCCGTCATAGGGAGCCACGGCGGGGCTCCGGTGTTCGGGCCGGGCGGTCTCCTTTCCAATGTCGCTTCCCGTCTCGTGCGAGGTGTTGTCCCCTTCCCTCCGAGCGGCGCGGACCGTGACGAGCAAAGAGACGGCGGTGGTGGAAGCGGCGGGGCGCGTGCCTCCCCGTGTCACCCCGCACCCCCCCCATCCCGCTACCTGCTCG
Organism: Opisthocomus hoazin; assembly: GCF_030867145.1. Lineage (NCBI taxonomy): Eukaryota > Metazoa > Chordata > Aves > Opisthocomiformes > Opisthocomidae > Opisthocomus > Opisthocomus hoazin. The sequence goes on from NW_027448981.1 coordinate 244,589, forward strand.
GTTGGGGTTCCTCGGGCTTCTTTACCGAACCGGGCTGTGTGACGGCCGCGCGGCCCCGCGAGCCCTCAGGTGTCCTAAAGCACGCCAGGCGCCGGTGCGGGCCTCGGGCCGGGTTACCCGTGGGTGCCGGCCGCAAGCAGCGCCGGGCGGTGGGGCGGACGAACCGAGACGATCGGGGCCAGGCAAAAAGCGAAAGACACGGACCGAAACCACGAGCCTTGTGTGGGCCGCATCCGCGTGGGTGCGCCCCGAGAGCGGCCCGCGAGGTCGGGGCGTCCCCCCGCCTCTTCCGCCGCAGCCGTCGCTGCGGCGTTCTGGTTTCTCGGTTGCCGCACCGCCGCCCGCTGCGGAGCGAGCCGCCCCGTCAAGGGGGCCTCGGTCGCCGGGTCGCGCCCGCCTGCGTGGGTCGCAG
>NW_027448981.1:257500-265000 GCF_030867145.1 Opisthocomus hoazin
CTGTCGGGTAGACCTGTCCTCCCCGCCGAACCGGTCCCTGGTAGACCTGTCCTCCCCGCCGAACCGGTCCCGGGTAGACGTGGTGGCCGGCCGGGACGCGGGGCGATGGGGGGGGCGCTGTCGGGTAGACCTGTCCTCCCCGCCGAACCGGTCCCGGGTAGACCTGTCCTCCCCGCCGACCCGGTCCCGGGTAGACGTGGTGGCCGGCCGGGACGCGGGGTCGGGGGGGCGCTGTCGGCCAGACCCGTCGGCCAGACCCGTCCCCGTCCCCGTCCCCGTCCCCGTCCCCGTCCCCGTCCCCGTCCCGTTCCCGCCCCCCCTGCCACCCCCTTCCGCGGCACCAACCCCCCCCGCAAGCAACGGGAAGGGGCGCAGCTTTCTATCAGCTCGGCTGAAACGCCCGAAGGCGGGGCGGCGTCTGTGTTTCAAAAGCGGAAAAAAAATAAAAAAGCAACAAAAACCAAAAAATTCCCGCCGCCCCGCCCCACCCCCCCCCCCCCCCCCCACCTCCCCCCGTGCAGGCACCCCTGCAAACGGGCCTCCGGCACGGCAGCCCGGCCGCCGCACCCCCACCCGCAAGCCCCCCCCCCCACCGCCGCCCCGGCCGAGAGCGCACAAGCAGCCCCTGCCGCCGCCCCCCCCCACCCCCCCCCCGGTGCGGGCACCCCTGCATACGGGCCTCCGGCACGGCCGCTCCGCTGCCCCCCCCCACCCCGCCACCCCCCCACCGCCGCCCCGGCCGAGAGCGCACAAGCAGCCCCTGCCGCCGCCCCCCCCCCCCCCCCCCGACTCAAACCTCAATCTTCTCGGAAAAGAGGCCCCGTCCCCAGCCTACCTCAGCGCAAGGCTCCCCGCCTGCTCCTCGACCCCGTCTCTCAGTCTCTGTCTCCCCCTTCTGCCGCGGGGAAGCGCCCGCCCCTTGCCGGCGGGTGGGCGGGGCGGGCCGGCTCGGGTTCCGGTTGCTAAGCAGCAGGGTGGCACTCGTTGACCCCGGGCGCCGCTCCGTCTGCCGATGGGCGGGCCGGTGCTGGCTCTCAAGAACTTTTTGTAACTGTTTCCCTGCTCTGCTTTGGTTTTGTTTTTTTTTCTCGCCCACCGTCAGAACCGATGCAGAGTAAGAAAGCCTTCAGCGAGACAGTCCGGCCAAGCTTAGCGCCTTCCACTAGATACGGCGAAGTCTCGGAAACGGGGGGTGGCGAGGGGAATTTCAGGCGCGCGCCGCCTCCCCCCTCCTGCACCACCCCCCCCCGCAAGCGACGGGAAGGGGCGCCGCTTTCCATCAGCTCGGCTGAAACGCCCGAGGACGGGGCGGCGTCTCTGTTTCAAAAGCGGAAAAAGAAATAAAAAAGCAACAAAAACCAAAAAATTCCCGCCGCCCCCCCCAACCCACCCCCGTGCAGGCACCCCTGCAAACGGGCCTCCGGCAGGGCCGGCCTGCCGCCCCCAGCCACCCCCCGCAAGCCCCCCCACCGCCGCCCCGGCTCAGAGAGCACAGGCAGCCCGCCGCCGGCCCTTCCCACCCCGTGCAGGCACCCCTGCATACGGGCCTCCGGCAGGGCCGGCCTGCGCCCCCAGCCACCCCCCGCAAGCCCCCCCACCGCCGCCCCGGCTGAGAGAGCACAGGCAGCCCGCCGCCGCCCCTTCCCACCCCGTGCAGGCACCCCTGCATACGGGCCTCCGGCAGGGCCGGCCTGCCGCCCCCAGCCACCCCCCGCAAGCCCCCCCACCGCCGCCCCGGCTCAGAGAGCACAGGCAGCCCGCCGCCGGCCCTTCCCACCCCGTGCAGGCACCCCTGCATACGGGCCTCCGGCAGGGCCGGCCTGCGCCCCCAGCCACCCCCCGCAAGCCCCCCCACCGCCGCCCCGGCTGAGAGAGCACAGGAACCCCGCCGCCGGCCCTTCCCACCCCGTGCAGGCACCCCTGCATACGGGCCTCCGGCAGGGCCGGCCTGCCGCCCCCAGCCACCCCCCGCAAGCCCCCCCACCGCCGCCCCGGCTCAGAGAGCACAGGCAGCCCGCCGCCGCCCCTTCCCACCCCGTGCAGGCACCCCTGCATACGGGCCTCCGGCAGGGCCGGCCTGCCGCCCCCAGCCACCCCCCGCAAGCCCCCCCACCGCCGCCCCGGCTGAGAGAGCACAGGAACCCCGCCGCCGGCCCTTCCCACCCCGTGCAGGCACCCCTGCATACGGGCCTCCGGCAGGGCCGGCCTGCCGCCCCCAGCCACCCCCCGCAAGCCCCCTCACCGCCGCCCCGGCTCAGAGAGCACAGGCACCCCGCCGCCGCCCCTTCCCACCCCGTGCAGGCACCCCTGCATACGGGCCTCCGGCAGGGCCGGCCTGCCGCCCCCAGCCACCCCCCGCAAGCCCCCCCCACCGCCGCCCCGGCTGAGAGAGCACAGGCAGCCCGCCGCAGGCCCACCCACCCCGTGCAGGCACCCCTGCATACGGGCCTCCGGCAGGGCCGGCCTGCCGACCCCAGCCATCCCCCGCAAGCCCCTCCAAAGCCGCCCCGACTGAGACAGCACAGGCAGCCCGCCGCCGGCCCTTCCCACCCCGTGCAGGCACCCCTGCATACGGGCCTCCGGCAGGGCCGGCCTGCCGCCCCCAGCCACCCCCCGCAAGCCCCCCCACCGCCGCCCCGGCTCAGAGAGCACAGGCACCCCGCCACCGCCCCTTCCCACCCCGTGCAGGCACCCCTGCATACGGGCCTCCGGCAGGGCCGGCCTGCCGCCCCCAGCCACCCCCCGCAAGCCCCCCCACCGCCGCCCCGGCTGAGAGAGCACAGGCAGCCCGCCACCGGCCCTTCCCACCCCGTGCAGGCACCCCTGCATACGGGCCTCCGGCAGGGCCGGCCTGCCGCCCCCAGCCACCCGCCACAGGCCCCCCCACCGCCGCCCCGGCTGAGACAGCACAGGCAGCCCGCCGCCGGCCCTTCCCACCCCGTGCAGGCACCCCTGCATACGGGCCTCCGGCAGGGCCGGCCTGCCGCCCCCAGCCACCCCCCGCAAGCCCCCCCACCGCCGCCCCGGCTCAGAGAGCACAGGCAGCCCGCCGCCGCCCCTTCCCACCCCGTGCAGGCACCCCTGCATACGGGCCTCCGGCAGGGCCGGCCTGCCGCCCCCAGCCACCCCCCGCAAGCCCCCCCACCGCCGCCCCGGCTGAGAGAGCACAGGAACCCCGCCGCCGGCCCTTCCCACCCCGTGCAGGCACCCCTGCATACGGGCCTCCGGCAGGGCCGGCCTGCCGCCCCCAGCCACCCCCCGCAAGCCCCCTCACCGCCGCCCCGGCTCAGAGAGCACAGGCACCCCGCCGCCGCCCCTTCCCACCCCGTGCAGGCACCCCTGCATACGGGCCTCCGGCAGGGCCGGCCTGCCGCCCCCAGCCACCCCCCGCAAGCCCCCCCCACCGCCGCCCCGGCTCAGAGAGCACAGGCAGCCCGCCGCAGGCCCACCCACCCCGTGCAGGCACCCCTGCATACGGGCCTCCGGCAGGGCCGGCCTGCCGACCCCAGCCATCCCCCGCAAGCCCCTCCACCGCCGCCCCGACTGAGACAGCACAGGCAGCCCGCCGCCGGCCCTTCCCACCCCGTGCAGGCACCCCTGCATACGGGCCTCCGGCAGGGCCGGCCTGCCGCCCCCAGCCACCCGCCACAGGCCCCCCCACCGCCGCCCCGGCTGAGACAGCACAGGCAGCCCGCCGCCGGCCCTTCCCACCCCGTGCAGGCACCCCTGCATACGGGCCTCCGGCAGGGCCGGCCTGCCGCCCCCAGCCACCCCCCGCAAGCCCCCCCACCGCCGCCCCGGCTGAGAGAGCACAGGCAGCCCGCCGCCGGCCCTTCCCACCCCGTGCAGGCACCCCTGCATACGGGCCTCCGGCAGGGCCGGCCTGCCGCCCCCAGCCACCCCCCGCAAGCCCCCTCACCGCCGCCCCGGCTCAGAGAGCACAGGCACCCCGCCGCCGCCCCTTCCCACCCCGTGCAGGCACCCCTGCATACGGGCCTCCGGCAGGGCCGGCCTGCCGCCCCCAGCCACCCCCCGCAAGCCCCCCCCACCGCCGCCCCGGCTCAGAGAGCACAGGCAGCCCGCCGCAGGCCCACCCACCCCGTGCAGGCACCCCTGCATACGGGCCTCCGGCAGGGCCGGCCTGCCGACCCCAGCCATCCCCCGCAAGCCCCTCCACCGCCGCCCCGACTGAGACAGCACAGGCAGCCCGCCGCCGGCCCTTCCCACCCCGTGCAGGCACCCCTGCATACGGGCCTCCGGCAGGGCCGGCCTGCCGCCCACAGCCACCCGCCACAGGCCCCCCCACCGCCGCCCCGGCTGAGACAGCACAGGCAGCCCGCCGCCGGCCCTTCCCACCCCGTGCAGGCACCCCTGCATACGGGCCTCCGGCAGGGCCGGCCTGCCGCCCACAGCCACCCCCCGCAACCCCCCCCACCGCCGCCCCGGCTGAGACAGCACAGGCAGCCCGCCGCCGGCCCTTCCCACCCCGTGCAGGCACCCCTGCATACGGGCCTCCGGCAGGGCCGGCCTGCCGACCCCAGCCACCCCCCGCAAGCCCCCCCCACCGCCGCCCCGGCTCAGAGAGCACAGGCAGCCCGCCGCAGGCCCACCCACCCCGTGCAGGCACCCCTGCATACGGGCCTCCGGCAGGGCCGGCCTGCCGACCCCAGCCACCCCCCGCAAGCCCCCCCACCGCCGCCCCGACTGAGACAGCACAGGCAGCCCGCCGCCGCCCCTTCCCACCCCGTGCAGGCACCCCTGCATACGGGCCTCCGGCAGGGCCGGCCTGCCGCCCCCAGCCACCCCCCACAAGCCCCCCCACCGCCGCCTCGGCTGAGAGAGCACAGGCACCCCGCCGCCGGCCCTTCCTACCCCGTGCAGGCACCCCTGCATACGGGCCTCCGGCCGGGCCGGCCTGCCGCCCCCAGCCACCCCCCACAAGCCCCCCCACCGCCGCCCCGGCTGAGACAGCACAGGCAGCCCGCCGCCGCCCCTTCCCACCCCGTGCAGGCACCCCTGCATACGGGCCTCCGGCACGGCCGGCCTGCCGCCCCCAGCCACCCCCCACAAGCCCCCCCACCGCCGCCCCGGCTGAGAGAGCACAGGCACCCCGCCGCCGCCCCTTCCCACCCCGTGCAGGCACCCCTGCATACGGGCCTCCGGCAGGGCCGGCCTGCCGACCCCAGCCACCCCCCGCAAGCCCCCCCACCGCCGCCCCGGCTGAGAGAGCACAGGCAGCCCGCCGCCGGCCCTTCCCACCCCGTGCAGGCACCCCTGCATACGGGCCTCCAGCACGGGCGACCCGCTCTGTCCGCAGGGAGGACAGGTCTACCCCTTCTGCCGGCAGGGAGGCCAGGTCTACCCCTTCTGCCGGCAGGGAGGCCACGTCTACCCGTTTTACCTGCAGGGAGGCCAGGTCTACCCGTTCTGGCGGCAGGGAGACCAGGTCTACCCGCTCTGCCGGCAGGGATGCCAGGTCTACCCGTTTTACCGGCAGGGATGCCAGGTCTACCCATTTTCCGGCAGGGATGCCCGGTCTACCCGTTCTGGCTGCAGGGAGACCAGGTCTACCCGTTTTTCCTGCAGGGAGACCAGGTCTACCCGTTCTGCCGGCAGGGAGGCCAGGTCTACCCGTTTTACCGGCAGGGAGGCCAGGTCTACCCGTATTGCCGGCAGGGAGGCCAGGTCTACCCGTTTTACCGGCAGGGATGCCAGGTCTACCCGTTCTAGCGGCAGGGAGACCAGGTCTACCCGTATTGCCGGCAGGGATGCCAGGTCTACCCGTTTTACCGGCAGGGATGCCAGGTCTACCCATTTACCGGCAGGGATGCCAGGTCTACCCGTTCTGGCTGCAGGGAGGCCAGGTCTACCCATATTGCCGGCAGGGAGACCAGGTCTACCCATTTACCGGCAGGGAGACCAGGTCTACCCGTTCTGGCGGCAGGGAGAACAGGTCTACCCTTTTTGCCGGCAGGGAGACCAGGTCTACCCGTTTTGCCGGCAGGGAGACCAGGTCTACCCGTTCTGGCTGCAGGGAGACCAGGTCTACCCGTTTTGCCGGCAGGGATAACAGGTCTACCCGATTTACCTGCAGGGAGACCAGGTCTACCCATTTACCGGCAGGGAGACCAGGTCTACCCGTTTTGCCGGCAGGGATACCAGGTCTACCCGTTCTGGCGGCAGGGAGAACAGGTCTACCCGTTTTACCTGCAGGGAGAACAGGTCTACCCGTTTTACCGGCAGGGAGACCAGGTCTACCCGTTTTGCCGGCAGGGATGCCAGGTCTACCCGTTTTACCTGCAGGGATGCCAGGTCTACCCGTTTTACCGGCAGGGAGGCCAGGTCTACCCGTTCTGCCGGCAGGGAGGCCAGGTCTACCCGTTCTAGCGGCAGGGAGACCAGGTCTACCCATTTACCGGCAGGGAGACCAGGTCTACCCGTTTTGCCGGCAGGGATGCCAGGTCTACCCGTTTTGCCGGCAGGGATAACAGGTCTACCCGTTTTACCTGCAGGGAGGCCAGGTCTACCTGTTTTACCGGCAGGGAGACCAGGTCTACCCGTTTTGCCGGCAGGGATGCCAGGTCTACCCGTTCTGGCGGCAGGGAGACCAGGTCTACCCGTTCTGCCGGCAGGGACGCCAGGTCTACCCGTTTTACCTGCACGGAGACCAGGTCTACCCGTTTTACCGGCAGGGAGGCCAGGTCTACCCGTTCTGGCGGCAGGGAGAACAGGTCTACCCTTTTTGCCGGCAGGGAGACCAGGTCTACCCGTTTTGCCGGCAGGGATAACAGGTCTACCCGTTTTACCTGCAGGGAGACCAGGTCTACCCGTTTTACCGGCAGGGAGACCAGGTCTACCCGTTTTGCCGGCAGGGATGCCAGGTCTACCCGTTCTGCCGGCAGGGAGGCCAGGTCTACCCGTTTTACCGGCAGGGAGGCCAGGTCTACCCGTTTTACCTGCAGGGAGAACAGGTCTACCCGTTTTACCGGCAGGGAGACCAGGTCTACCCGTTTTGCCGGCAGGGATGCCAGGTCTACCCGTTGTGGCGGCAGGGAGGCCAGGTCTACCCGTTCTGCCGGCAGGGAGGCCAGGTCTACCCGTTTTACCTGCAGGGAGGCCAGGTCTACCCGTTTTGGCGGCAGGGAGACCAGGTCTACCCGTTTTGCCGGCAGGGATGCCAGGTCTACCCGCTTCCGGCAGGGATGCCAGGTCTACCCGGTTCCAGGCAGGGAGGCCTCGTCTACCCGTTCTGCCGGCAGGGAGGCCAGGTCTACCCGTTTTACCGGCAGGGATGCCAGGTCTACCCGCTTCCGGCAGGGATGCCAGGTCTACCCGGTTCCAGGCAGGGAGGCCTCGTCTACCCGTTCTGCCGGCAGGGAGGCCAGGTCTACCCGTTTTACCGTCCGCCGGGTCCGGTGTGCCCGATGTGGCCGCCGGAGCTGCCGGCGGAAAGGGATGCCTCGTCTACCTCGCTCCGGCGGGACTTTGGCTCCACCGCGG
>NW_027448981.1:270000-272500 GCF_030867145.1 Opisthocomus hoazin
ACGCCGCGCCCCCGCCGGCTCCCCGCTTCCCGCGTCTGCGCGGGAAGCAAGAGGGGGGGATGCCGGCGGGGCAACGCGGCGAGCACGGCCGGCAGAGCACCGGCCTGCTCGGCGGGCCGGGGGGCGAGCGTCGAGCGACGGCGGCGGCACCGGGGGCCGCAAGCGCGACAGCCGAGGGGTGTCGCCGTCTTCGGGGGGCGGCAGCTCCTGGGGGGGGGGGGTGGGGCGGCGCCGGCGGCGGCGCCGTCTACCCCCCCGCGCGCGGGACAGGGCTGTCTCCGGGCGTTCCGGGCCGTGGCGCGGGTGTGCGCACGGCGTTTCGGGCGGCGCGGCGGCCGGACCCGCGAACCTCCCCTCCGACCCGGCACGGCTGCCTCTCGAAGAGGGAGCCGTGGCGGAAGGGGGGGGCGCGAGCACGGTCTCGGCCGCTGGCGCCGCCCGGGGCGGGCGAGGCCCCCCCCCGGCCGGGTCGCGTCCCGCGCGAGCGGGCGGCCCGAGCCACGTCTCTCCCCCCGGGCGCAGCGCCGGGCTATCGAGGGAAACCCCGGGCCCCGGGGCTAAGGAGGACGAGGTGGTGGCGGCGGATGCCGGGCGCGCCCCCGCGGGCGGACGCTCCCCCGAGGGCGGCAGCCGGGGGAGGCACCCCCGCGGGGCCATGCAGGTCGTTTCCCTCACCCCAGGGCCAGGTACCTAGCGTCCGCGCTTCGGCGGCCCTCCCTCGGCCGAGTCCGGGGGTCAAAGGCCAAAGGAGCCGGGCGGCGGTTTAAAGACTCGAGCGGCACGGCGCGAGCCGCGGGGGGGGCGTCCGCCCCCGCGGGCCGCCGTGCCGGAGAAGGGGGGGCGTCTCGCTGCCCCAACCTGCCCCCCCTCTCCGCGGGCCGGTCTCGGCGGAGAGACCGCGGCGCGGGTCGGCCGCGGCCGACCTGCCCGCCCTCGCAAACGGGGCCACCCGCCGGCCGGAGCGCGGGCTCCGCGCCGGGGGAAAGAAAGGCGCGGCGAGCCCCCGCGGGGGGGGGCGGCCGCCGGGGGGCCGCCCCGCGCCTTTGGACGCTCGCGCTGCGGCCGCGCTCGGGGCGCGCTGCGCTCCCCTCTCCCGCTCCTCGCCCCGCCCTCGGCGCCCAGGGAAAGAAAGGGGGGGGCGAGCCACACCCCCCCAGGCCGAGCGGCGGCGGCGCCGCTCGGCGTGCCGGTCGGTGCCGGTCGTCCGTCGGGTCGTCCGGGAGGGTTCCCCGGCCGCATCCGCTGGCGGCCGTCCTGTCCCGCGTTTCCCCGCCCGTCGCTTCCGTCTCGAGGGCGGGCGCGCGGCGCGGGGGCGTCCCGCTCCGGGTCTTCGCGTGGAAACGGGGAGAGTGGGAGCCGCCCCCCGCGCTCAGCGCCGTCCGCCTTTCCGCTGGGGCCGTGCCGGCGGCCCCAGGGGGCCGAGGCGAGAAGCGGCTGCGGCGGCGGTTTTCGCGGCGGCGGTGGCGGCCGCCGCCGCCGGGCGGGGTGGCCGGGTTCGCCCATCCGGCGCGGGCCGGTGGGCGGCCGCGCGTCGCCGGCTCGCGCTCCAGTGGCCGGCCGCGCTTCCTCCGGCGTCGGTGGAAGGCGGCGTCGGCGCCGAGGTTCGCCGGCGGGGCGAGAGGCGACCGTGGTGGGCGGAGCCGGCTCGTCGCAGCGCGGGCGCAGCCGGGCGTCCGGCTCCCGAGCGAAGGCGGGCAGGCGTCGCGGCCGGGCGTGCCGTAGCCTCCGGGGGGAGGCCGGTCCGAGCCCGGGCGCCTGGGCCGCCCCCGAAGCGCGCCAAGGGTGTGTGTGTGTGTTGCGTACGTTTCCCCAGGGTCGGTCGGGAGCGCGGGCTCCCCCGCCCTTTGGCCGCTCGGGGTTTTCCGTTGTTTTCCGTTTCCCCTGTGCTCGTACGGTCAAGCCGAGGCGAGGGCCTCTCCGTCGCGCCGCGTCGCGCCGCCGCGCCGCGCCCCCTCCGCGCGTGCGGAGGGGGGTGGGCGGCGGCGGGGCCGGCGGTCGGTCCGGCCGTCCTCAGAGAAGGGGCCGCTCTCGGCGAGCGGTCCCGGCCCCTCCGCGCGCGCGGGGCGGTGCCGAAACCGAGACAACTCTTAGCGGTGGATCACTCGGCTCGTGCGTCGATGAAGAACGCAGCTAGCTGCGAGAATTAATGTGAATTGCAGGACACATTGATCATCGACACTTCGAACGCACTCGCGGCCCCGGGTTCCTCCCGGGGCTACGCCTGTCTGAGCGTCGCTTTACGATCAATCGCCGTCTGCGCCGCCGAGCCCCCCCGCCCCAGCGCGGGGGGGGGGGGGCCGGCGGGCCAGCAGCGGCGCGGCTGGGGTGCCTCGCAGGGCCGCGCGCGCGAGCGCGCGGGCCTTCGTCCCCCTAAATGGAGACTCGGGGAGCGCTCCGAAGCTCCCCGCTCCCGGAGAGCGCCTGCTGGACGGAGCTCGTCCCCGCCGGGCTATCGGCGGTGGGTTTGGGGAAGAGAGAGCGAGAGCGAGCTTCGGGGGAG